>NW_008708839.1:6782-21285 GCF_000327385.1 Lottia gigantea | reverse complement strand
CAATATCCATATCATCTCTTATAGACATATTTTCATCTGTAAGCGCACCTATCTCTTCTTTATTTTCACAACTTCGTCTTTAATATTTATTTCTTTCACTTCATTTCTGAGTTCACATATTTCGTTCTTGAAAGATTGATAGACATAATCAAGTCGGACATATCGCCTGTCGATTGTTGTGGTTCTGTATAGATTAGTTGGCCCGTACTCGACAATTGGCTTTGCCTTGTTGTTGGGCCTGGATTAGACTCCACATCGCTACATAATAACAATAGTACATTTGCAAATAAAAGCATACTCAAAGTCATATTTCTGATTTTAAGTCCTGGCGATTTGAATTTCTTACAAGCTATTCTATGATGATACAATCCTATAATCATTCTCCAGTTTGCAATATCAGTTCCCATTTTTTCCACAATAGTTTATAGTCAAAGAATATTAATCCGATATAGAGAAATAACAGTTTAAAATCCGCGGTTTATCAACTAATGGTAGAGATCACTGGAGTGTGGAGCAGTCTTGAATTGTGAGCATGGATTCTGAAATGAAAACTGGTGAAAGTATCAAAACTAATTATTTTTTATGTTTTAATTGATATTCATGAAACAGACAGATCCCACCCGCATTCCCCCACCCACCCTTTTTCTATTCACTTTCTTACTTATTATAATTGGAACTTGACCCATCTTCTTCCCCTGGCCTCTTCAACATTATCTTCTCTCTCCCTTTCCTTTGGGAGCCGCGGTGGCTCAGTGAGTTAGACGCTTGCTCGCTAACCTGAAGGTCCAGGGTTCAATCCCGGCATAGGTCGAGATAATACCTTCGGATTTTTCAACCCGGTTTCCCCCTGTCAGTGATGCAGGTAAGAGGGGCTGACATGGAAAAAGCGTCTAGTCGTTCGGATGGGACAATAAACCGAGGCCCCGTGTGCTACAGGCTGTGCACGTTAAAGATCCCTCGACAGTTGGAAATCGAAAAAGAGCAGGCTAATGCCGCTGTCCTGCCATCCCTCATCGCAACCTGCATGGCGTTGCCCGTCTTCATTAGCCCACATGGTGCAGAAAACACACAATTTGGCTTCAGCTGGAACCTAATTACCCTTCCGGTTATTGAATTAGGGTGCCTAATTAAAATGTTTTACTCACCTTATTTTCATAAATTTTCAACTGTGGTTCTTACATATTCATTTCCATACGTAACAAATTGTTGTATTAGTTAAAAACCCAATGTATGACACTCTACAGATTAATTGAACTTAGCTTGAAAACACACAATTTGGCTTCAGCTGGAATCTAATTACCCTTCCGGAAGTGGTGACGAGCAGAAAATAGTCCCCTTGAAAATTGATACTATTTTGAAAAGATATGATGGACCTGTGTTAATTTGACATTTATTTGCAAGATGATTAAAGTAAATTTTATAGCAATAATTAACTTCTATCTTTTGTCAATAATCAATCAAGTTCTCAAAATGGCGAAAGAATATATGGTCAAATGTGCAAGACGAAACGTAAACAAAGTGAAACACTGTCTTGTAAAAATTCAATTTGAGGTAGGAAAGTAAGGTTTTTTCTCGAGGTAATTATATGTGGAGTAAGCGTGAGAAACCATTTTATTATATAAAGTTATTTTCAGTTCATTTCAAATATATCTTGAAAGGTGGGATGTATTTTTATGCCATTTTATTGAGAGGGTCAAACAGCTGACGTCTGCCATTTTGGGTCCGCCATTAGATATGTCTGAAGAAAACGACAGATAGCTGGAATAAGGATGGTTAATATCAGAAAGTAAGATCGAGATATTGTAGTTTTTTGTTCAAAGATATAGTTGCAAAGCTTTTTACTTTGTGTAAGTACTTTATTTTAGATATATTGTGTAGCTAGTAAACCTCTCATTTTGGCTTTTTTGGGACAAAAAAAAAAGAGTTCATTGAGTGCATGTAGTAATTTATAGGTGGGGTACCGCGAAATTATGATCATAACAAGTCATGTCATATTTTGAGTCCACGTATCCAAGGCCCACATCTCCCATTCAAAAAATATATTTTGTCATTTTTGGCATGTGTAAAAAATGGCTGAGGTTTGGAAGTACCTTAACAGAGATGAAGATGTTCGTTTTTCGCATGCATATGATAAACTTATCAACTTGTAATTATTCATATTCATAAATGTATTCAATTTGATAAAATATTTCAACTTTAACCATAGTGAGTTATTTAAAACAATGTAATTTCTATCAATAAAAGACTCCAATACTAGCAATAGTTGTTTATTGTGACTAACTTTGAACTTGCTAATATATGTTATGTTCCATTTGTAGTATTAGACCCTCCCATTTCCATTTGTGACTGGATAATCACGCCTGCTTAGGCAATTGTCAATTGTTCCCTAGAGGGATATTGTGTATTGAGAAAAAAGTGCGTGTTTTTACGAAAATCTGATGTTCGATTATTAAAGTTTGTGAAGCGAATTTGGACTTTTTATGTAGGAAACCCCAGGCTGAAACCCTTTCACATCACATATATAACGGTTCATCAGATGACGAGTTATGGAAATTAACTTGGACAAGCAATCAGCAGATACATGATGACTTCATGCCGTAGTGTTCCGACAACCCCTGAAGAACTGGATCTGAATATAAAGGTAAATTAGTAATTTCTATTTAACATTCAACTTGGGTTATCAGCAAAGCTATTCAGACTTCTAAATCGTAATAGAAGTAGATTATACCAATTTCTGTGATATTTACTGTAATTTTGTTTTTTTATCTTTTGTAGAAAGGAAATTATATATTACAAACCAGATTAAAAGAATTGCAGCAATTGCTAGCTACTCACAAAAGATATAAAAATTGAAATAATGGCAAGAAATTGAAAGAAATAGCCACCTACCTCTCAATAGTTGAAATAATTATAAAAAGTGAAAGAATTGCAGCAATTGGAAACTACTCAAACCAACGATATAAAAATTGAAATAATTGCAAGAAATAGCTACCTACGTTTCAATTGTTACAGGACATCCCTGCCGAACTGACCTAGTAATTTGGAATTTTGTGGTGAAGGCAGTTAACCAAAACTGAGATGAGTTTTCCCAGAACCGGAACTACCGCATATACACATGAGCATTGGGTTATTAGGAAATATTTCTGAATGTTTGAATTTCTTTCTCATTTTTTATTATTTTATTTTATTCCAAAAATAACTCCTTCTCCTTTATACTTCGAAAGATATATTCCTTCTCCAGTGTGTATATTTTATAAAAATATTCCATTACCCTTATGTTTGACTTTGATTTCTCCTGTGTCAATACTATCTACTAATTTATTTAATCCTTGTTTAACAGTTTTCTTGGTTTCTTCCCCAAATCTTTTTCCAAATTCTTTTATTGTGCCTATCATATCTCCCACTCCTGAACTTTTGGCTTCCTTTTCCATTATTAAATTATGTCTGCGTTCTTCAGCGGCTTTACCATCAGCTGCTTTCTTTGCGTTGGCAGCTTTGACTGCGGCAGATATTCCACCAGTTGCTGCACCCGCCGCAGCAATACCACCAAATATTAAAGGTAGTAGGAAAGATTTAATAATCCACCTTCTTTTGCGTTATCGTCAATTCTTTCTAAGTCTATATCGTCTCTGACTTTACAATATTTGTATTTATCAATAAGTTTTTTAGTTATGCTGATTTTTTTACCATTATAAGTTATTACAGTAGGGGAAGCTGTTTCAATAGCTTCTATTATTTTCATAACTAAAGTTTCTGGTTTCATTTTTAAGGGAGTATTTTTTACTCAATTCTTATCATTCTTCTGTCTGCTATTTTTGCGTCTTCGAGTAGTAAACAATAACAGGTCACATCTCCTTGTGTTTTTCAATATGAATATTTATGTTGACTCCTGTTTTGAAAAGATCTTCTTGGTGAGCTGATAGATCAAAACAGAAGATTGGATGATTAAGTGCAAAATCTACATATTCAAACTGAGGTGGATATCCAAATAATTCAGACATGTTTTTATAGTTTCTATGCAATTCATTATAATCCCTTGTGGTTGGATTAATTGTTAAAGTTGGAGATTCGTTATTTCTAATTTTGCATCTGAACCATTCTCTCCAAAAAATATCTTATCATCGTTGATTTCTCTTTGTAGATGAATTTTATATGGTAACCCTATGGAAACCTTTCTGTGTTCCAACAGACCGAATAAAGGATATAATTTCCAATTTACGTAATTACCCCACCTATTATTCTCAACAATATTATTGTACTGAAGTACTCGTTTTTCGAATCCATGATTAGCTGCTCGTGCTACTCTTTCTATTGTGTTTCGAGCAACAACTCTCACTCTAGCTAAATCGGCATCATTTGCAAGATTTCTTACCGGTTCTTTTAAAACACTTCCATCGCCAACATCGGGTATCCAACCTGAGACTGAATCCAAATCTTTAGGATATAAAACTGTTTTCAACATTGTGTCGAATTCCCCAGGGTGTTTAATTGTTTCTATCGGATTTGAACCAGCTTCCAAAATCATCTCGCTAAATAAAGATGGAAAGAAATTGTTTTCTAAAGTTGTATTAGTTTGTGGAACTTGATTCTGAGTTCCAACTTTAATTTTGAAATCGCATCTGAAATAGGCATCGGAAAGAAGCAACCAATTCGATAGTGAATTTATTTCGAAGGTAATTCTACCACCATCATTCAATTGGGATTTAGAACCAACAGTCGGTGAGATAATAATATAATCCTCTTTTTCTTGTTAAATGAGTAACGAATCGGATCGTATAATCTAAAGACTGGATCTAGTATTTTATTTGTGTACATACTGGATGGTCAATTTGTTAAAAAAAAATTTTTGGTAAACCGGTAAATGGTAAAATGGCATAAGGTAATGTACACATACTACTGACTGTTATACCTCAAGTCAAGTCTGTCTGGTTGACAGATTCAATCGCAAACTGGGATAAGGTGTTCCAGAATGTTTAAGGATGTCTCAAAGCGTTTAAGTCAAGTTTAAATCACACCTCAGTAGGTAAAGACATCAGTACGCCAGTAAACACGTCAAAGAACTGGTCTTCGTCACACGTCAATACGTCAAGTACACACGTCAGACTCGTCAAAGAATCTATATTCCTCACAAATCAGTCCGTCAGTAAAAAAAAGTTAATCAAACTATTTGAACTCTCTTAAAACAACTGCCTTAATTGTTGACAGACTCAATCGCAAAATGGCCTCAGGTGTTCCAGAAAGTGTAAGCATGCTTTAAAACGTTTAGGTCGAGTTTTAAACACACCTCAGTAAGTAAACACATCAGTACGTCAGTAAATACGTTAAAGAACTGGTCTTCGTCACACTCTTAAACTACTACATTTTTGAAAGACACAATGGCAAAGTGGCTTCTGGTGTTCCAGAAAGTGTAAATTTGCCTTAAAAACTTTTAGGTCGAGTTTTAAACACACCTAAGTAGGTAACAACTCAAATCCGTCAGTAAACACGTCAAAGAACTGGTCTTCGTCACACGTCAATACGTCAGACGCGTCAAAGAACGGTTACTCCTCACAAGTCAGTCCGTCAGTAAGGAAAAGTTAATCAAACTATGTGAACTCCCTTAAACTACTAAATTTTTGACAGACACAATCGCAAAGTGGCCTCAGGTGTTCCAGAAAGTGTAAGTATGCCTTAAAACGTTTAGGTCGAATTTTAAACACACCCTAATAGGTACAAACTCCAACCGCGTCAAAGAATTGTTATACCCCACGAGTCAGTCAAGAAAAGTTAATAAAACTATATGATCTCTCCCAACACCACTGCATTAATTGTTGACAGGCTCAATCGCAAAGTGGCCACAGGTGTTCCAGAAAGTGTAAGCATGCCTCAATACGTTTAGGTCGACTTTAAAACACGCCTCAGTAGGTAAAAAAAGAACTGTTATCCCTCACAAGTCAGTCCGTCAGGAAAGAAAAGTTAATCAAACTATATGAACTCTTTTAAAATACTACATTTTGACAGAATCATTAAGCTCGAGATTTAAACACACCTTAGTAGGTACAAACTCTAGTCCGTCAGAAAACACGTCAAAGAACTGGTCTTCGTCACACGTCAATACGTCAATTCACACGTCAGACGCGTTAAAGAATTGAAAACACGCCAGACGCGTCAAAGAACTGTTATAATTCACAAGTCAGTCAAGAAAAGTTACTTAAACTATATGATCTCTCTTAAAACAACTTGTAAATGGGGGAAACCACTACATGCCCACATGCCAATACGTCAGTTCACACGTCAGACGCTTCAATATCTGTTGTGCGTCACAAGTCAGTCCGTCAATAAAGAAAAGTTAATCAACTATGCTGTCTTAAAATACTGTCCCTGGTGTTCCAGAAAGTTTAAGTATGCCTTTATACGTTTAGTTTGAGTATCCATCACACTTCAGTAGTAGACCTAGCCAACAAAATTAAATTTTTAAATCATGTTATATTGTAGCATGATTGACGCATTGGCTTTTTTACCTGTTGATCGTGTGAAAGATGGTAGACTTTCTCGATACCACAGTCTTTAAGGGAGATTCCATAGCAGAAACAAATAAACTGGATATTAAAGTGTATTTCAAAGAAACTGATACTCATCAACTCTTGCACAAGAGCTCCTTTCACCCAAAACATACCTTTTCTGGTATAATTAAGTCACAAGTTTTACGATTTCATCGAATTTGTACAAGATCTTCTGATTTCAACCAAGCCTGTACGATTGTTTTCTCAAAACTGAAAGAGCGTGGGTACTCTAAACGATTTTTACGAAACATAAAAAATTCCACCTTAGCACAGATAGCAGCTAAAAACAGACTTGTATGCCGAAGTACCTCCAGGTTTAAGAAGTGCTCCATGTTTGTCCAGTAGATGCAAAACATGTCCCTTTATATCAGAAACTCATTATTTTGTAAGCAACTCTACGAATAAAAGGTACCCGATCCAGGAACATCTAACATGTGAACATTCGAATGTAATATATTTAATTTCATGCAAGAAATGCCCCAAACAATATGTAGGAGAAACTAAGAATAATTTACGAACTCGCTTTAATGCTCATAGGTCAGACATCAAATTAAAGAAAGACAAGCCTGTTTCTAATCATTTCAACCTCGACGACCATTCAATAGACGATCTCACCCTAATCCCAATTGAGCGTATAGAAATTGACTTGCCCGAAGATGAAACTACCAAATTCCGTCAATCTAGGGAGGCCCATTGGATTGAGACATTGAATACAGCAAGACCTATAGGACTAAATATTCATCATAATGTAGGCATAGCACCCTTTGTTGTCCCGTTTAATACAACCAGCAATCGAGCAAGCAAGATAGTTCATGCCCACTATAAGAGCCTTCAAGAGAAATTCCCCCATGTCTATAAGCAGAAAATGATAGTTGCATATTCAAAAAATAAGAACTTAAATGATAATATTGTTCATAGTAAACTAAAAACAATCAGTACATAACAGATACTATACTTTTCGCCCATCGGGCGAGTTATTTTTTCTAATTTCAGATCAGAATAAGAACAGAAGAAAACCCAATATCAAGACCCTTAATCCTAATTTCTAAATAAAGTGTCTGCTCCACCCTAGGCCTGTACATTTGGGAGAATCAAACCCTCCCTTCCCCGAAATTTAAAAAACCTACAATACGTACCTGACTAAGTCACCATATGAAAATTATGACAAAGAATTGTATTAATTCTGGCAAAAAACATTTTGACTTTGAAATGTATTTTTGTAGTTTACTTGTTAAATGTCGTACTTTGGTAGAAGTTAAAAGAAATTTTGGAAAATGGAGCGGTTATTTTTCTCAGCCGATACATCAATCAAACTGTAATGTCACATTCTGAGAGCCTTATTCACAAAATAAACAAAATGGACACTTCCCTTATTGAAGTGAATGACGGTAGTCTGGAGAAAAATGTACTAGCTGATGATGATGAACCTACAAAGGGTAATTATTTTAACGAAGAGGATGAGATCATTAAATAAAAGTCCTCTGAATTAAAAAATGGGGCGTTTGTATTTTATCGAGAGCAAAAACCCCAACGAAAATGTTATAGGTGTGGGGGATACGGGCACACGCCAATGAGTGCCCCACTCTCGACGACGAATGAAGTTATACAATACAACAACCCGAGGGTCAAACGCAAACCCAACCCCAAATGAGCTAAGTAAAACATCAAAAAGGCCCACCCCAGAGACAGAACCAGTAACTCTGAATGGTATGAGGCCCATAGCACAATCTAGGAAGTCATTCTGGAGGCTCTGTCTAAAACAATTAGGGACCTCAATGACATGCCCTTATCCTCGACCCCAGTAAAAATGACAGACTTGCCACCACCACGCCAATGCTTGAAGAAAGTGGGACGAGTCTAGTTATGTCGGATATGGAAACGTCCAAAACCAGTTCTGACTCCGGTAGCACAGCCACCGGATGTCCGACATCTCCAAAGATCTCTTAGAAAGTTTTGTGCAGTTATACAGTGAAGAGTTAAAGAGAACAGATAAAAGTTATGAAATTGAAAACAACACAGAAAAAAGGCGGGGACAGACTTGCCCAGGGCAAATTGAAGTCAGAAGCTATAAAGGTACTGTAAATCTAAACACTACTAACCAACACCCTTTTATATCTCCTTAACATGACACTCAACTTTATATCACTCAATATCAACAGAAACCTTAAAAACAAATACCACACAATCACTACAGCATTCAATAACTACCACATCATCAACTTACAGGAAACATCAGTGGAAAAAAGATCTCAAATGAAGTTACTTCCCTTTTCACTAACTCCATACAATGTAGGGATTTGACGCCCGAGGCCTTCTTGGAGGGGAGATTCTTACAAACTTACGAAGTTATTAACATTTATGGACCCAACTTACACAAAGAAAAAATAGAATATTACAATAAATTACTAGACCACCTCACTAAAACACTAAATCCAACTCAGAACATTATACTCTCAGGAGATTTCAATTTTATTATAGACAAACTGGACTCTAAAAACCCTGAATCAAACTCTATAAACATTGAAATACATAACAAATTTAAAGATGCAATTAATTACCTAAATATTACATCTTCAGACTGCACCATCCAAAAACTAGATCATACACCTACATTAGAAACAATAGTGGATCAAATGACATCTGATCTGAATCATTAACATCTAAAGTCACAGAAATAAAACATTTGCCAAAGTCCGTCGGCGATCACAAGGCTGTCTGTCTAAAATTAAGTTTAAGTAGGAATAGGAGGGGTAAAGGTTACTGGAAGTTAAATACACAAGTTTTAAAGGATGAAAGCTATAAGTAACATATCACATATTTTATTAATCACTGGAAAGAAAACAAAAAAATTAGAATGTCAACTGGGGAGGTGGGAAAATTTAAAAAAAAATCAATGAGATTTCGATCAAACATGGCATACGGATTCATAGGGCTAAAAAGGAAAAATTAAAGGATTTATACCTACTACTGGAACAAAACAACAGCACGGATCACCCTGAAACAAACAAATACAAAATGAAATACTAAAATTAGAACAGGAATTCAATATAGGCACTCTTATTAGATCTAAACATCCTATCACTGGTAATTACACCATAAATACAGATATTTACAAACAGGCTCTATCATTACTGAAACAAATATTAGAAATAGTCAAAACTTACTACACTACACTCTATACTTCATAAAATATCTCTCAAACTTCTATCAATTCATATCTAGACTCTACATTACTCTCTACTCTAACTCAAGAACAACAACTTTCTCTCTCTTCTCTCATTACCGAGGAGGAGGTCCTTGCTGCTATGATGTCACTTGACAACAACACATCTCCTGGCTTGGACGGTCTCCCTAAGGAGTTCTATCTGGAATTCTGGCCTCAGATTGGCGAGGAATTAACGAAAATTATTAACAATGTCTACTTCAGTCATACACTCACAGAATCTAAAAAAAGACAGCTATTATCACAATCTCCTACAAAAACAAAGGCAACACAAAACATCCAAAAAATTACAGACTAATATCATTACTTTGCACAGGCTATAAAATCATTACCAAGGTCCTCGCCAATCGGCTACCCGAAGTCCTGGATGGACTCATTCTTCCCGTTCAGAGTGGGGCCGGCAGAGGCAAGGCCATTTTAGATAACCTACAGTCCATCAACTGCATTTTGAAGTACATGTATCAAAAACAGATAAAGGGGACACTTGTCGGATTTGACCACGAAAAAGCTTTCGATCGCATTGAGCATAATTATCTACTAACTTGGCACAAAAATTACACTTGCCATCCTATATCATTAATTGGCTTCAAATTTTATACACAGATATTTATAGCTCAGTTTTGGTTAACGGTGCCTTCGCCACAAAATTCCAATATTAAATGTTAACAAATACAAATAATACATTAGTAAGAAAGATGACAACGTTTGATTATATCTATGAATTTCTGTTTTCATCTTCTTGAATGAAATCATGTTCAGTAATATCATTTGTTTGAAAAGATTGACTATTGTGGAAAAAATGGGAACTGATATTGCAAACTGGAGAATGATTATAGGATTGTATCATCATAGAATAGCTTGTAAGAAATTCAAATCGCCAGGACTTAAAATCAGAAATATGTGAGTATGCTTTTATTTGCAAATGTACTATTGTTATTATGTAGCGATGTGGAGTCTAATCCAGGCCCAACAACAAGGCAAAGCCAATTGTCGAGTACGGGCCAACTAATCTATACAGAACCACAACAATCGACAGGCGATATGTCCGACTTGATTATGTTTATTCAATCTTTCAAGAACGAAATATGTGAACTCAGAAATGAAGTGAAAGAAATAAATATTAAAGACGAAGTTGTGAAAATTAAAGAAGAGATAGGTGCGCTTACAGATGAAAATATGTCTATAAGAAATGATATGGATATTGTAGCTAATAAACAAAGGCAAAACAATTTAATATTTTATGGGATCAATGAATTAAACGACGAAAAGCGTCATAACTGTGAGAAGTTAATCAAAGAACTTATTGTTAGTGAAATAGGATTGGAAATCACCGACAGTAGCTCACTACTCCGGATTGACAGGGCCTATCGACTCGGAACGAGACGAAACAATCGAGTAAGACCTCTGTTAGTTCTCTTTAATAGTCTAAAAGATAGGGACACCGTCCTGAGTAAAGCTAAACAACGATTCAAGAGACCGTCGGAAATACATGTCAGTGAAGATTTCACCGAAAATGTACGTAACAAAAGAAAGGAGTTAATACCCCACATAATCAAAGCTATTAATGAAAATAAACTACACTCAAACTTGATACCTTAATCATAGAAAGTATATGTACAACATACGATAAAACTACAAAAAAATTAAAACTAATTAAAGATGCATAGCAACCAGCTAAGACGCAAGACCCCCACCCCCACGAAGTTATTATTAATATAGTGTCCTG
This sequence comes from Lottia gigantea, assembly GCF_000327385.1. Taxonomy (NCBI): domain Eukaryota; kingdom Metazoa; phylum Mollusca; class Gastropoda; family Lottiidae; genus Lottia; species Lottia gigantea. The sequence continues at coordinate 9,794 of NW_008708839.1, read as the reverse complement.
GAACTGTCGAAGTTTAAAAATACATTTTAACAATTCAGATCTCCGTAATTAACTAAATTTCTACGATATCGTTGGTATTTGTGAAACTTGGCTTTATAGACCTCCAACTGATATATTTCTCGATGGTTACGAACAATTTACATTTTGTAGGAAATCTCCTCAACACGGTGTTATTGCTGTATTTGTCTCGACTTATCTTAAATCCGCTCGGCGACAAATTCTTCCTCATTACCCGGATGTAGTAATTCTAATGCTACACAAAACCTTCTTCGGTTTAGACAAAAATATAATAACAATATTCATATATATTTCTTCTCAGGAAGGCTCAAAATATTATGAAAACAGATTCGAACACATTGGACACATTAGAAGAAATTCTTCAACAAATCTATGACGAATTCCCCAATAGTAATTTACATATAGCAGGGGAACTTAATTGTAGAACAGGAAAGTTACACGATTAAATACCCGATGACAGTCTGCTACACATACCAACGGAAGATATATACCCATCAGATTCATTCGACGAAACTAGGAATAACCTCGACTCAGAAACCAATAAATTCGGTGTAACCCTAACAACCTTATGTAAAATATTCAATATACATATTTTAAATGGTCGATTCCCTGGAGATCAGGATGGTATGTTAACCTGTCAAACACACAATGGGCTCAGTGTTGTACACTAACAACTCGATTGACCTATTTACACATATCAGTGATTTTTGTGTCTTAAGATATAGATGAATCAGACCATATGCCTATACAGTGTTGTATAAAAGCCTTCTCGTCACATGATATACCTAACGATCACCCCGAACCATTATCAAACCACCAAAAATACATCTGGAACGCTGATCAATGAGACTCGTTTATCAAATATTTATGTGAAACTACTAAAAATTCTAAAAAAGTCAGATCTGATTTAACTAATAAACTAGAGTCTCCGGTTGATTTCTGGAATAATGTAAAATCACTTTTGAATGATAAATGTATGACCGCAAATATAAATGCTGGTGAATGGTTTTCCCACTTTAAGAGTCTTTTAGATCCCAGTGGTAATCCCAATACAGAATCAATTGACCACGATGAACTTTGTGATGTATGTGAACAAAATGAACCCGAACAATTGAAATCCTATATTACATAACATAGAATTACGAAATGTGTCCGTGAAATCTGGTAAAGCGCCAGGAATTTGTGGAATAACATTAGAATTGATCAAGGAATCTAGTCAGTTAATAATACCAGTATTTGGCGATCTCTTTAACCTTATTTTTGATAATGGTGTTTTCCCCACTGAGTGGTGTAAAGCCTTTATTTGCCCCGTGCATAAAAAGGGATCCCGAAAAACTGTCTCAAACTATAGGGGCATCTCCCTCTTATCTGTTATAAGTAAAATATTCACTAAGGTGTTAAATAATAGGTTAACTATATGGTGTGATCAAAATCAACTACTGCACGAATCCTAAGCAGGTTTTAGACATGGCTATTCAACTGCGGATAACATATTTTCATTACAAGGTATTATTAGCAAGTATCTGTCTAAAAAGGGTGGCAGAATATACTGTTTGTTTGTAGATTTTGCTACAGCATTTTATTCAATAACTCACGCTAACCTTTGGAATACTCTGATTAAAGATGGGGTCCATTGCAAATTTATCAAAGTTATTCGAAACATGTATTATAAATCTAAATCATGTGCATTGACACCCTATGGTATAAGCGATTTGTTCGAATGAACCAGGGGTACGAGACAGGGGTGTATGCTGTACATAAATCAGTTTGACGAATTGCAACATGACGACTGCAAGGGTATATATATCAGAAGAATTTCGTAACCTTATGTTTGCAGATGATATTGCAAACTTATCTGATGCAAAGTTTAGGTTGCAACAACAAATCGTCTGGCCCTGCTCAAACGATAATTGAAGATCCTTTGTCGGTTGGTCTCTTTCTTTGTATGGATTCATCATGCTTGTCGACAGGGGGAACACAATATTTACGTTCAGTATTACTTTTCAAATTCATCAATACTGGAATTGGGTAGAAACCCACCCAGTTTTGTAACAGATACCACACTTTAAACACCATCCGGGAGGAGATTAGATTTCATTTTTGCTTTAAGTCAAGTCTATTTAATTCAGCCATCTAATTAATCCTTTATTAAATAGTGAAAGGTATGTGTGTCTCTTTTTATTATGGTTAACTGTCAAGGGTTTTACCAATTTTAGCAAGAATGGGTGTAAAAGGGATATTTAAACTTGTAATTTAGTACCGTATATTAAGTATAAGCCCATGTAAACGCCATAAACTACGTTCGTGTGTGTTACTTCTATGCAAGAAGCATTCCTAGTTTCGTATGGATCCCGAAAATCACTGGATTCATTATGAATACTTACATGGTTAAAATTTCATCTCCCATTTTTTCTCTCTGGTCAATCTTCCAAAACCACCATAACAATCTGCCAATTTTTGATCCTCTACTTTGAGGATAGCGTCGTCGCCACAAATTGGTCTAAAAAAGAAGTAACATTTAATAAACTGAATGACAATTCTGTTAATACAAATTCTAGACCAAGGTAACACCATAATCTTGCTTATCTAATCTTTGGTTATCATTAGCAATTAAGAATATTTAAAGAGCTGCCAGTGGCCACAATATGCGCTCTGATTTTCTGTGCATTAGATTTTTCAGATATACGATGTAAGAGCCTGCTAATGCTGGCGGTATATGCACTGTTGTTCAATACGGTTGTATTTACCCAGAATACCTTGAAGATTCGATTGCTTAAAGATGAGTTTCCTCATTTTTTTTAGTGTCAAATTAAGCAAACTATTTGATTAATTGGTATTTCTAATGAATCATCATGTTTTCTTAATCATATCATTATTTACTGCAATTTAAACCAATCATAAAACATGTACATGTATGTACAGTCTGGATAAACAAAAAAAGACTTTGACCTTTCTTGATCGGTCACTAATTGGAATTCTGCTGGTAATTTCTTC
>NW_008708839.1:1130-2699 GCF_000327385.1 Lottia gigantea | reverse complement strand
AAGTTTGCAATAAAAGTAAGTATTATTGTCATCCATGTACTCTATGATTTATGTGGCAAACACACTATGTGTCAAAGTGCGAAAAAACTATTGCAGGAAAAAATATCAGTTGAATGAAAATGAGAAATACTCACCCCGGTTTCAGCATAATGGGGGCTGCCATCTTGAATTGTCTAAACTGCCACCTATTCAAGTTTCAATGTACTAAATGTGCACAAAACTGTCCTTCAGGCTACCTAGGGGTATTTTTGGGATATGACCATAATTTGTTTTAATTATTGGTACACTTATGTTGCCAAGAGGCACTAATGTTTGTACTAATTAATTTATTATAAATGAGAAAACATTATGGAAGGTAAATTTTTATTAATGCTTATTATGATCGAAGGTTTTCTCGCAAATATGTCTGGTTTTGACTGATCTGAGTTTTTCTTTTATCACTTCTTTGGTGTCGCCATTTTATGGTGGTTTCTGTGATATCATTTTTATCTGTGTTTTTGCATCGTCGTATGTTTATCTACATCTTTGTTTCAGTTTTGATTTAGACTTGTCATATGGTTTTTTGCGTTCAGGTGCAATTTATTTCAGTTTTCCTTCTTCAGGATATAAAAAAAGTGTGATATATGATTAGTTCTACCTGGGGTAGTTTGTCAAGAAACGTTTGCATAGATTGCTGTACCTTAGTGGTGTCTTTTTCGTTGGTATCCCGCCATTTTCTGTTGCAGCTTCAACAGTATTACACCAGTGGTCAAATCTTTAAGGAGTGAAACAATTATCTTTGTAAACAGGTTTGTGTCCTTCACTTGTCATCAAATGGTAAAACAACTGGGTTCGCGATTTTTCCATTTCCGTTTCAACAAGACCCTCAACAAATACCTTTCTACTCTTCCAGTCTAATTTTGTCTGCACATTTATCATTCATACCAGTACAAAACGTATTATTTGTCTTTGAACATTGTGTAGAAGAACATAATATGTAAGGTTTTGTTTTGGTACAACCACGACGTTCATTGTAATCATTTTTAGTTGATGTCGGATTTAACTTATTGCAGATTAAAGTTCACAGATCTCTGTCTGGGCAACCTAATAGAAAAAGAAATAGAATTATAAAATACAAAAGAAAACCAAATTTTAGAAGCCCAAAAAGGTATCATTATCAAGGTCATTTCTATTTTCTCAGTAACAATTTATTCATTACTCTTCCCACAAGATTAGAGGGTGGAAACTATAAGGGCTTAGTCCGGACCACTCTATATAGAAAAAGCATCATTAGCCCCATATTTATGGAAGGCCAAACAGCCCAAGACGTTTTAATCCTTAATCCTTAGTCCGTAATGCTTAATTTATATTCCTTTATTTCCTGGTCCTTTTTGACATTTGTTTTGTCGCAGCTACTAATCGCCCCAATATGGGGTGGTAAAATGGGACTCGATACGGATTCGGGTCGAAGGATGGAATAATGAAAAATACAACTTATATACATTTATTACCCATCTAGATCAACTACACAGTGCGTTTTACCAGTTATATCAATTAGCCATCAACCATACAGGTCAAAAAGACTAGATA
>NW_008708839.1:0-1080 GCF_000327385.1 Lottia gigantea | reverse complement strand
TCAAAATCAAAGCTGCAATTGGGTGTATATTACCTTGCTTGGCAAGCTTTCTTTATCAAGCCTTGTACAATAGGTTGACGACATCAAGAAAGTAGAGATTTAGTAAAATTTTAATTGAAATCATTTTACTCGTTATAAATAAGATAATATAGGCTTATGCTATTTTGATATTCATATTAGTAGAATATAAAATTCTAATATAATAGATATTAGTAATAGCAAACTAACTGTCACACCGTAAAGCCGTATATTGTCATCACCAATGTTCGTAAACACTCGAAAATTGGTGTGAGTGTTTGTAATCACCAAAGGATAAACCTTATTGAAAATAATTAGTATGAGTTATTGCCCTTGTTCTTGAAAATGCATTCAATATTTAGCGACATGTGCTTCACATAGAAATGTAAAACTATACTTGGTTAACTCGCAGTTAAAAGTTCCCACAAATTTTTCATAGCTTTAGAAAGTTCCCGGCATCAAATGATCAAACTCTTTGATTGCGGTGTATAGCCACCATTTTCTCATAGTGATAAGGTTTTCTTGGAGAGATATTTTTGTTCAACCAATGAAAGGCGTCGGAATATGGTCATCGTCATGGTTGCGCATAATTAAGTCCCAACGTCACAGACCGTAAACAAAACAGTCAATAAGTTGCTTGTTTCAATTTTGTTTTAAGTTTGGCGATTGTACACGAATTATGGATATGAAATTGCTCTTTTGTGTTCAAATAAACATTAATATGCAGTTGTAACTTTATATTTGAAAAAATCCAGCGTAATTTCCTCATATCAAAGGTTATCTTCAAAGAAGCATAAAGGAAAGTTAAAAATAATTCTATAAAATTAACAATACCATTCTAATACAGGTTATATTGACATAACAAATGTAACTTAAAATTTCAACATATTTTTCAAGTTAGGGCCAATAGTATCATTAATAAGCTTATGTTTCATATGATTTTTATTTACTCATGTGAATTTTAAAATACATATATATGTCTATATAGCAAGAATGTTAACAGTTTTTGCATGAATAACTGCATGGAATGCAGTTTTAAAAAATGAATGAGCAGAATTGTGA
>NW_008708838.1:2943-4154 GCF_000327385.1 Lottia gigantea | reverse complement strand
GATAACTTCCGGTGTAATTTATGTAGGTCAACAAAATTTGGCTGATCTTTGGCAAATAAAATTTTATGGCCGATTTTAAAATAAAATCCAGACCGGAAGTGATACTTTGGCCGCCATATTGAAAAAACACACTTTTGTAAAACTCAAAATGGGGCCTCAGGGTAAAAGTTGATATGCTCAAATTTGATGTGAATGTATTCTGCAATCGATTGCGCAAAAAACATTGGGAGCCGAATTTTGAATTTCGCTTTTGCTTTTTTGCAACTTCCGGTTGAAATTTTTTAAAGCTTTAAACGATCACACCATGTGACCTTGACCTTTGATGACCTTGACCTTCATAGGGTTAAAGGTCATTGACCTTGGCTATCATTTGATACTTTGACCTTTGACCTCCGACATGTACTTCCGGTTTTATAGCTATCCGTAAAAAGCCAAATTCGCAACTTTGGACTGCTCTAGCACGTGACCTACTTAACCTAAAGGGTTAATTTTTTCGGTTTCCTAATGTGCTTCTCATGCCCTTTACATAGATATATAACAATCGTTCTTTTAAAGCAAAATTGAAATTCGTGATTTTCAAATTTGAGGTTTTTTTTACAATATTTGCCTCTTTTTGAGCTTGGTGTATGTATATCTTATGATCTATTTGATGTAGAACCTTGATATTTGGAATATAACTAGACACTTTGAATATGAATTCACCTATGACAAAAAAACTTATGTGGGCGTGGCACATCCGGGTTGAATTACTAATTGTTTATATTTTGGGGCTGGGGCATAACTCGCATAGGATGCGTTTGTTCAAAAAGAGACTTTGCACACAATTACCTCATCCTTTTGGCCAGTATGTATTAACAGCTCAGTTGTTTCAGCTTTATAGTTTCAAAAAAGGAACGGGTTTTAACATTTGGATATTTTCATTTTTCGATTTTGACCTTTGTTGACTTTTGTTGACCTATATCTTTTGACCTCTATTATGTAGGAACTTGACATTTGGAACATAACGTAACATTTTGAATATTGATTAACTTATTCAAAAAAAATTGAGTTGGGCGTGGCACTTCCGGGTTTGATTACTCATTATTGACATTTTTGGCCAGGGGGATAACTCGCAAAGTATACATTTGTTCAAAATGGAACTTTGCATACAATTACCTCATATTGTGAGCCACTTTGTCTTAGAATTTGGGTTGTTTCCGCTTCTTAGTTCA
>NW_008708838.1:0-2007 GCF_000327385.1 Lottia gigantea | reverse complement strand
AATTAGTATACAATAATAAAATGGAAGACGTTGCAGATAAATATGGTAGATTTATCCACTCTTATACAATTAACACCTTTACCTCTATGTTTCTAGTGTTTTAAAAATACTTTAACTTAGACTTCATCTATTTTCAGAATGTTATTATGGCATGGATCTAGATTGACTAATTGGGTTGGTATTTTAAGTCAAGGGTTACGTATAGCACCACCAGAAGCTCCTGTTACTGGTTATATGGTCAGTATCTCTGTTATATATAGTCATTATCTCCTGGCTCTTTATTAAATCAATGTAGATTGCCTTTCATTTGCAGATTTTGATTATGCAAAGCTAGTGAGAATAGCTCTTTGAATCATACAATTCTTTATTATCAGTACTTTTCTGAAAAGGAAGAACTCTACTAAAAAGGTAAGTTTTTGAGAAATTTCCCCTAGCTATTGGTATGTTTACATGCTACTTTGTTTTCTCTTTCAGTTTGGTAAAGGTGTATATTTTGCTGATATGTCCAGTAAAAGTGCTAACTATTGTTTTACATCCAGGTCTAAAAATATTGGTATTTTGTTACTGTGTGAGGTCAGTTTAGTTTTAAAATAGCCCAGCCAATCAAATTGTTAATAGCTCATAAATCACGAGAGTTGTAACGGTGAATATTTGTATTTTAAATTCTGAAATGGCTTTGTATATCCTCAAAGAGTCCCACAGTCAATATTTGTATCCCAAGATGGTTTTGTATATATATTTGTTTCAAGTAATATGGATTAATATATAATATTTGTATATTGTAGGTATCATTGGGTAATGTTAATACTTTATTAAGTGCTGATTATAAAGCTGATAAACTACCCCCAGGCAAAGACAGTGTACTAGGTGCTGGACAAGTAGCACCAGATCCAACATGCAATAAAACTCTGTAAGTATATATATACTGTTGACAAAATTTCGCTCTTGGCATTGTCAGCCTCCCTGAATCCAGTCAGGTGCAAAATCCAGGATGTAAAACTCATTATTTCATTCTATTATAGGTCTGATGGTGTGGTAGTACCAGTAGGTAAAGGTGTAGATACTAAAGTAAGGAATTCTGCTGGCTACACTCTCAATTATAATGAATACATCGTCTACGATACCAAACAGATTAAAATGAAATATCTACTTAAAGTCAAGTTCAATTATAAATAAACATTTTATACTCAAGCTGCATTATTCATTGTCATACATTATCATTCACTCATTAAGATTTTGAGTATTGTGATGAAAAAAAGATATATTTTGTCTTAAGAGATCATAATAATCTGAACATCTTTAGGCCTTTAGCTGGACATAACCGACCATTTCACTCAACCACACAGGGCATGATTCACTATATAGATTTGTAACAGATTTTTTAAGTGAATGAATCCAAACAAGTTTTTAACATGACCTCAAAAATGATAAGACAATTTTGCTGGTTAAAGTTTAAAACTACTGCTCTTTTAAATCATATCACTTTTATCCCTGACTCACTGAATTGGCTTTTTTTTCTTCATTTTAAGTCAACTTGTCAATCTGAATTAATAGTGATGCACATGCAGGTTTGATCAGAAATATGGACACATTCTGTAATCTGCACGAATATCTATCAGGACTTTTCCTCAATGCTTATTGTACAATCACATTTTCATCCCACACATTATAATGTAAGCATCACCAGTAGTGTTTTATATTGTCAGATTAAAAATTCATTGGAAAGGGATATTTATTTTTTTAATGCTTTTCATTAAAATACATTAATTAGTGAAGTGAATATAAGAACTATGCATGTTCATTGACATTGTTTGTTAGTGTAAAGTCAAAGTGTATAAAAAGTTCCTATTTAAGTTGTTAGTGTACTTTATTTGTTTTGTTATTTCAATCAATTGAATTAAAATTTAGAAAATCAAAATTAATGGCTTGTTTGTATATATTACATCTACATTAGCTGTAACTTATTGCCTAATTATCGCTGGGTCAGTTCTCTGATCATGACATTAG
>NW_008708837.1:2671-4162 GCF_000327385.1 Lottia gigantea | reverse complement strand
TATTTTGATATCTATGAGGAATTTCGACTAAATGAACAAGGTAGATGATCACGTCTGCCTTTTTCTGCCTATCAAAATAATATGTTGTCATGTAACAAATTATATTGTTTTCTAACTTATTTCCAGTTCGGCAATGTATATCTTTAGACCAAGGTCAGAGTAAAATACTCTGTAGACCCCCTGGTGAGACTTTGGGAGGGGATCAATATTCGGTTCCAGGTACTAACGCATGCCGAACTTAGAACCCTGATGTTCATCGTTCAGTAGCTGTCTGTATCATGTGCCGAACTTAAAACATTAATTTGGTTTTATTCCTGACATTGGCATACTGCAATAATTCCACTCTTATTTTTTTTATTCTTTTTTTTTTATTTATATATTTATTTATTTATTTTTTTTTTCGGAAATCATTTTCAAACTATTAGTATTATTTTTTTGTAAATTTATGAATGATCAATACGTTCTGAAATTATCAATGAAGCCAAATTAATGTTACACTGGTAATATTTGTATTATATATCTGAATATTGTGGTATTTGTTGTATTGAAGTAGAGGCTTATTAAACAGTGTCAAGCCATTACGAAAGTACACATTTCGTAATGGCTTGACTTTATGAAGATAATTAAACAAGAAGCTTGGAGTTTTTAGTAGAATTACATCTATAAATGCAAGAAATCGAGACAAAGGTTACTGCGATTGGTCAATGTATTGCTATAAACTACTTGTGCTTGCATTGTTAAAAGCTTTTTTTGTTCGTGAAAAAGTTACTATGGTATATGAAACCTTAATTCCATAATATAATGCATGCTATTAGGGAAACAGTCTGCATTTTGAAAGATAAAACATAGATTATATATGTTTTACTAACAATATATTACTAATATCAATTATATGTTTATTAAAGAAAGGATATGTTCTGATTCGAAAATGTACTACACAGTGTACTTGTATCTAAAAATTACATATCTTCAAATGACATCTGCCTATGTTTGCCTTGTTTGCAACTGAAGCTCTATGTCACCCTTTGCTTCATTCACACAGCTATCGTGTACACTTGTACTTAACACAACATCTTCTTACAAAGATAACAAAAATCATAGCAATATTTCATTATTAAACTTATTTTAAGCAACATTAAACATCAGTTTTTTCGTACTATATAATATGAATTTCTATCTATATGTGTATATAATTTCTAGACAAATTTATTATGACTTTGTTTGATTTCAGTGTATACAACCAGTACACAACAGCAGGATGCTAGTAGTACAGCTATAGTTGAAGGTGTTGGTGTATCATTATTTGGTCTCTATCATGTTGTAATCATTATTGTGTTAATTAACATGTTAATTGCTATGATGAGTCATTCGTTTGAGGATATTCAGGTTAATTTTCACTTTAATTGTATTAATAACAAGCATCTTCAGCAACAAGCATCGTCCATCTTGTGCAGGCGTGATTTTCGGACTTGAGTGTCAGTTATCCTATAA
>NW_008708837.1:0-1353 GCF_000327385.1 Lottia gigantea | reverse complement strand
CTACAGTGGAAGTGACGTGGCGCCGTGGAAACATCTACCTAGTGCGGTTGTAAATTCTACAGATCCAGAGAAATCCAAATGTTTTTTAGTTTAAGAGGTTACGTAGAGGATGTATGTTAAGAAATGTCCTTTATGGTCAAATATTGTAAAATACACGTACAACGTATTGTGAACACATTACACTACCATTGTGCACTCACTTAGGATTGAATCTTGAATAGAACGTTTTACTCTTAACGATTATCTCGATTTACCGACAGATATTGAAAGCAGTTGAATTTTCAACGACTGCTAGCAACAAGTGGCACCTGTAAAAATCTGATCATTATCTTGTTAGGTCACCGTTTCCTCATTTTATACTTTCAATTCAAATTGAATCTTGTCGTTGAGTGGTTGTAATCTCCAACCATCCAGTTGATCGCAGATGTTTGTAGTTATTTCAGTTAGGAAGTCGTTAAACTGAAGTATGGTTTCTAGAAAATATGATATGAGATAACTGGTAAAAAAATGGCTTAACAGATTGATGTTCCACTGACGTTTGGTGTTATTTGGTTTATATCTGTTTGACATGACAGGATTTACTCCAACAGAATTTAGTCGAGTTTGAAATTAATCATAATTGTGTGAATGATTCTGTGCATCCTTCAATAATTGTTGATATTTCATCAATATATCGATTTCATTTAAATGATATCATCAGAATATGGCACTTGAAACTCTACTTTATAACACATTTATCATGTTCTATCTCTCATCTCAAACAGATTTATGATTTTATTTTTAAAACCATTCATTCGTTTTCTTTATATCTTGATTATATAAATATGTATTGCATGTTTGGTTTGTATTGTATCTTTATGGAAATTCTTGTAGAAACGGCGGGAAACGGTATTAAAGAGTTTAAAGATAAAAGAGGAAGAAACGTCGTATATTGATATAATGCATCGATTAGTGAAAAGATATCTCTTTAAGTTAGAGAGGGCTAAAGATGAAAAGGAGAAGCGTAAGTTTTGTTTATTTTCATGGCATAAATCTTGTTAGGCTTCAAGGCAAAATAACGCAACGACCAAGTGTTTAAATCTGTAAGTTTGTATATGATTGCTATTGTTGACAATTGGTGGTCGATTCATAGCCGTTTCTGTATATTTCCTTGTTTTTGTTATTATCCACTTCAACTGACGTAGAGTTGTGACTTCATTTAAAACAAAGGATACAAGTTGAAAATGCAATCAATTCCCCATCAATTTCAAATCTAAAAGCCATGTTTCCCAGTACATCATTCTAAAAAACATGAACGTAATAACCCAATAGATTATTACCATGTTTTCATAAATTTCACGTCTGATTACACTT
>NW_008708836.1:8932-10551 GCF_000327385.1 Lottia gigantea | reverse complement strand
GTGTGTTATATTTTGTTGTTTATATTTTGTTATTGGTTATATTTTGTTATTGGTTATATTTTGTTATTGGTTATATTTTATTGTTTATATTTTGTTGTTTATATTTTGTTATTTTGTTATTGTTTATATTTTGTTATTGTTTATATTTCTTATTGTTTATATTTTGCTATTGTTTATTTTGTTATTGTTTATATTTTGTTATTATTTATATTTTTAGACTGAAAGTCAAGCTTTAATCTGGGCCAATCATAATCTAAAAGAACAGGTAGGTTGGGAGAATTTGTAATAAAAATAATACTTAAACACTGTCCAAGTAAGAAAGTTAGAAATATTTAAACAGAAGTTAAATCATCTTGTTACTCAGGGTTTCACTCTATGCAGTCGTGGCTGAACCATTATTACATGTTTTCAATTTCCCCTTGTAATTTTACTTGGTCTTGAAGAATGAGGTATATGATGGAACAGATTGTAAAATTGATTATATTACAAATAGATTTATTACATTTGAGAACTAGCTTTCACCTTCTTATCTTCTCTAAAACACTATATGTAATCCATTAGTTAACCTAGTTTGTCAAGCCCATCTTTACTACACACTATAAATATATTGCTATCCCACTCTGTTTATAACCCATGTTCAATATCAAATTCTGGTTATTTTTATTTCAGTGTGAGCTACTAGAGTTATTGCTGATGTATTTTAAAGATTTTGAAGCTGATACAGATATTTTTATTTCACTTTTAAACAAATTTAAGGTTTGATATTATTCAGATTATTAACATACATTTTTTTATAAAAGTTCATGTTATAGTAAACTATATATAATTTGCCTGGACATACTTTATTATTAGCTCAACCTACTTTAGTTTGGCTCAACCTACTTTAGTTTGGCTCAACCTACTTTAGTTTGTCTCAACCTATTTAGTTTGGCTCAACCTATTTAGTTTGGCTCAACCTACTTTAGTTTGGCTCAACCTACTTTAGTTTGGCTCAACCTATTTAGTTTGTCTCGTCTCAACCTATTTAGTTTGACTCAACCTACTGTAGTTTGGCTCAACCTACTTTAGTTTGGCTCAACCTACTTTAGTTTGTCTCAACCTATTTAGTTTGGCCCAACCTACTTTAGTTTGGCTCAACCTATTTAGTTTGGCTCAACCTACTTTAGTTTGGCTCAACCTACTTTAGTTTGGCTCAACCTATTTAGTTTGGCTCAACCTATTTAGTTTGGCTCAACCTATTTAGTTTGGCTCAACCTACTTTAGTTTGGCTCAACCTACTTTAGTTTGGCTCAACCTATTTAGTTTGACTCAACCTATTTAATTTGGCTCAACCTATTTAGTTTGACTCAACCTATTTAGTTTGGCTCAACCTATTTAGTTTGGCTCAACCTATTTATTTTGGCTCAACCTATCTAGTTTGGCTCAACCTATTTATTTTGGCTCAACCTATCTAGTTTGGCTCAACCTACTTTAGTTTGGCTCAACCTACTTTAGTTTGGCTCAACCTACTTTAGTTTGGCTCAACCTACTTTAGTTTGGCTCAACCTATTTAGTTTGGCTCAACCTATTTAGTTTGGCTCAACCTACTTTAGTTTGGCTCAACCTACTTTAGTTTGGCT
>NW_008708836.1:0-2542 GCF_000327385.1 Lottia gigantea | reverse complement strand
AGGTAAACCTGTGTCTACAGAGATTAATATATTATACAGAATACCTTGATAACAATCAACCTAATGATCTAGTATTGTTATTTTACAGGTAAAACTGTGTCTACAGAGATTAACATATTATACAGAATACCTTGATAACAATCAACCTAATGATCTAGTATTGTTATTTTACAGGTAAACCTGTGTCTACAGAGATTAATATATTATACAGAATACCTTGATAACAATCAACCTAATGATCTAGTATTGTTATTTTACAGGTAAAACTGTGTCTACAGAGATTAATATATTATACAGAATACCTTGATAACAATCAACCTAATGATCTAGTATTGTTATTTTACAGGTAAACCTGTGTCTACAGAGATTAACATATTATACAGAATACCTTGATAACAATCAACCTAATGATCTAGTATTGTTATTTTACAGGTAAACCTGTGTCTACAGAGATTAACATATTATACAGAATACCTTGATAACAATCAACCTAATGATCTAGTATTGTTATTTTACAGGTAAACCTGTGTCTACAGAGATTAATATATTATACAGAATACCTTGATAACAATCAACCTAATGATCTAGTATTGTTATTTTACAGGTAAACCTGTGTCTACTGAGATTAACATATTATACAGAATACCTTGATAACAATCAACCTAATGATCTAGTATTGTTATTTTACAGGTAAACCTGTGTCTACAGAGATTAATATATTATACAGAATACCTTGATAACAATCAACCTAATGATCTAGTATTGTTATTTTACAGGTAAAACTGTGTCTACAGAGATTAACATATTATACAGAATACCTTGATAACAATCAACCTAATGATCTACTACCAACAGAACAAACCTCCGTATTCAGATTGACTAATGATAAGAAACCTTACGAACCCTATGGTAAGTTGAAGCACACGCTAGAATTAATTTATTTCTATCATAAGCTCATTAGAATTTACTCAGTATATATACTTGTATCAGGTGATTTAATATTAATAAGTGATTTATTTTATAATAAGTTATTATGAGTACCAGTAATTATTTGTGTTTGTATTTTATCAGGTGATTTAATATTAATAAGTGATTTATTTTATAATTAGTTATTATGAGTACCAGTAATTATTTGTGTTTGTATTTTATCAGGTGATTTAATATTTATAAGTGATTTATTTTATAATTAGTTATTATGAGTACCAGTAATTGTTTCTGTTTGTATTTTATCAGGTGATTTAATGTTAATAAGTGATTTATTTTATAATTAGTTATTATGAGTACCAGTTATTATTTGTGTTTGTATTTTATCAGGTGATATAATATTTATAAGTGATTTATTTTATAATTAGTTATTATGAGTACCAGTAATTGTTTGTGTTTATATTTTATCAGGTGATTTAATATTAATAAGTGATTTAATTTATAATAAGTTATTATGAGTACCAGTAATTGTTTGTGTTTATATTTTATCAGGTGATTTAATATTAATAAGTGATCTATTTTATAATTAGTTATTATAAGTACCATTAATTATTTGTGTTTGTATTTTATCAGGTGATTTAATATTAATAAGTGATTTATTTTATAATTAGTTATTATGAGTACCAGTAATTATTTGTGTTTATATTTTATCAGGTGATTTAATATTAATAAGTGATTTATTTTATAATTAGTTATTATAAGTACCAGTAATTATTTGTGTTTGTATTTTATCAGGTGATTTAATATTTATAAGTGATTTATTTTATGATTAGTTATTATGAGTACCAGTAATTATTTGTGTTTATATTTTATCAGGTGATTTAATATTAACAAGTGATTTATTTTATAATTAGTTATTATAAGTACCAGTAATTATTTGTGTTTGTATTTTATCAGGTGATTTAATATTTATAAGTGATTTATTTTATAATTAGTTATAGTGAGTACCAGTAATTGTTTGTGTTTATATTTTATCAGGTGATTTAATATTACTAAGTGATTTATTTTATATTTAGTTATTATGAGTACCAGTAATTATTTGTGTTTATATTTAATCAGGTGATTTAATATTTATAAGTGATTTATTTTATAATTAGTTATAATGAGTACCAGTAATTGTTTGTATTTATATTTTATCAGGTGATTTAATATTTATAAGTGATTTATTTTATACTTAGTTATTATGAGTACCAGTAATTGTTTGTGTTTATATTTTATCAGGTGATTTAATATTAATAAGTGATTTAATTTATAATAAGTTATTATGAGTACCAGTAATTATTTGTGTTTATATTTTATCAGGTGATTTAATATTTATAAGTGATTTATTTTATAATTAGTTATTATGAGTACCAGTAATTATTTGTGTTTGTATTTTATCAGGTGATTTAATATTAATAAGTGATTTATTTTATAATTAGTTATTATAAGTACCAGTAATTATTTGTGTTTGTATTTTATCAGGTGATTTAATATTTATAAGTGATTTATTTTATAATTAGTTATAGTGAGTACCAGTAATTGTTTGTGTTTATATTTTATCAGGTGATTTAATATA
>NW_008708835.1:117878-118985 GCF_000327385.1 Lottia gigantea | reverse complement strand
CACCAAACCAAAGGAAAATCGATTACAGAAAGAATGGGAAGTTTCCCATAGGCCACATAGAGCGAAAATGCCAAGACCTAACTTTGCCAAATGGGGTTATTTTGCCCAAGTGTTGGGCCTCTTCCTGCTCGGTAAACCGCCAGCACTCGGTACAAGACACCAAACCAAAGGAAAAACGATTACATAAAGAATGAGAAGTTTCCCATAGGCCACATAGAGCGAAAATGCCAAGACCTTACTTTGCCAAATGGGGTTATTTTGCCCAAGTGTTGGGCCTTTTCCTGCTCGGTAGACCGTCAGCACTCGGTACAAGACACCAAACCAAAGGAAAAACGATTACAGAAAGAATGGGAAGTTTCCCATAGGCCACATAGAGCGAAAATGCCAAGACCTAACTTTGCCAAATGGGGTTATTTTGCCCAAGTGTTGACCTTTTCCTGCTCGGTAGACCGCCAGCACTGGGTACAAGACACCAAACCAAAGGAAAAACGATTACAGAAAGAATTGGAAGATTCCCATAGGTCACATAGAGCGAAAATGCCAAACCTAACTTTGCCAAATGGGGTTATTTTGCCCAAGTGTTGGGCCTTTTCCTGCTCGGTAGACCGCCAGCACTCGGTACAAGACACCAAACCAAAGGAAAAACGATTACAGAAAGAATTGAAAGTTTCCCATAGGCCACAAAGAGCGAAAATGCCAAGACCTAACTTTGCCAAATGGGGTTATTTTGCCCAAGTGTTGGGCCTTTTCCTGCTCGGTAGACCGCCAGCACTCGGTACAAGACACCAAACCAAAGGAAAAACGATTACAGAAAGAATGGGAAGTTTCCCATAGGCCACATGGAGCGAAAATGCCAAGACCTAACTTTGCCAAATGGGATTATTTTGCCCAAGTGTTGGGCCTTTTCCTGCTCGGTAGACCGCCAGCACTCGGTACAAGACACCAAATCAAAGGAAAAACGATTACAGAAAGAATTGGAAGTTTCCCATAGGCCACATAGAGCGAAAATGCCAAGACCTAACTTTGCCAAATGGGGTTATTTTGCCCAAGTGTTGGGCCTTTTCCTGCTCGGTAGGTAGACCGCCAGCACTCGGTACAAGACACCAA
>NW_008708835.1:82737-86043 GCF_000327385.1 Lottia gigantea | reverse complement strand
GGGCCTTTTTCTGCTCGGTACATCGCCAGCACTCGGTACATGACACCAAACCAAAGGTTTAACGATTACAGAAAGAATTGGAAGTTTCCCATAGGCCACATAGAGCGAAAATACCAAGACCTAACTTTGCCAAATGGGGTTATTTAGCCCAAGTGTTGGGCCTTTTCCTTCTCGGTAGACCGCCAGCACTCGGTACAAGACACCAAACCAAAGGAAAAACGATTACAGAAAGAATTGGAAGTTTCCAATAGGCCACATAGAGCGAAAATGCCAAGACCTAACTTTGCGAAATGGGGTTATTTTGCCCAAGTGTTGGGCCTTTTCCTGCTCGGTAGACCGCCAGCACTCGGTACAAGCCACCAAACCAAAGGAAAAAAGATTACAGAAAGAATTGGAAGTTTCCCATAGGCCACATAGAGCGAAAATGCAAAGACCTAACTTTGCCAAATGGGGTTATTTTGCCCAAGTGTTGGGTCTTTTCCTGCTCGGTAGACCTCCAGCTCTCGGTACAAGACACCAAACCAAAGGAAAAACGATTACAGAAAGAATTGGAAGTTTCCAATAGGCCACATAGAGCGAAAATGCCAAGACCTAACTTTGCCAAATGGGGTTATTTTGCCCAAGTTAGGCTTTTTCTGCTCGGTAGGCCGCCAGCAGTCGGTACAAGACACCAAACCAAAGGAAAAACGATTACAGAAAATATTGGAAGTTTCCCATAGGCCACATAGAGCGAAAATGCCAAATCCTTACTTTGCCAAATGGGGTTATTTTGCCCAAGTGTTGGGCCTTTCCCTGCTCGGTAGACCGCCAGCACTCGGTACAAGACACCAAACCAAAGGAAAAACGATTACAGAAAGAATGGGAAGTTTCCCATAGGCCACATAGAGCGAAAATGCCAAGACCTAACTTTGCCAAATGGGGTTATTTTGCCCAAGTGTTGGGCCTTTTCCTGCTCGGTAGGTAGACCGCCAGCACTCGGTACAAGACACCAAACCAAAGGAAAAACGATTACAGAAAGAATTGGAAGATTCCCATAGGCCACATAGAGCGAAAATGCCAAGACCTAACTTTGCCAAATGGGGCTATTTTGCCCAAGTGTTGGGCCTTTTCCTGCTCGGTAGGTAGACCGCCAGCACTCGGTACAAGACACCAAACCAAAGGAAAAACGATTACAGAAAGAATTGGAAGATTCCCATAGGCCACATAGAGCGAAAATGCCAAGAACTAACTTTGCCAAATGGGGTTATTTTGCCCAAGTGTTGGGCCTTTTTCCGCTCGGTAGACCACCAGCACTCGGTACAAGAAACCAAACCAAAGGAAAAAAGATTACAGAAAGAATTGGAAGTTTCCCATAGGCCACATAGAGCGAAAATGCCAAGACCTAACTTTGCCAATTGGGGTTATTTTGCCCAAGTGTTGGGCCTTTTCCTGCTCGGTAGACCTCCAGCACTCGGTACAAGACACCAAACCAAAGAAAAAACGATTACAGAAAGAATTGGAAGTTTCCAGTAGGTCACATAGAGCGAAAATGCCAAGACCTAACTTTGCCAAATGGGATTAATTTGCCCAAGTGTTGGGCCTTTTCCTGCTCGGTAGACCTCCAGCACTCGGTACAAGACACCAAACCAAAGGAAAAACGATTACAGAAAGAATGGGAAGTTTCCCATAGGCCACATAGAGCGAAAATGCCAAGACCTAACTTTGCCAAATGGAGTTATTTTGCCCAAGTGTTGGGCCTTTTCCTGCTCAGTAGACTGCCAGCACTCGGTACAAGACACCAAACCAAAGGAAAAACGATTACAGAAAGAATGGGAAGTTTCCCATAGGCCACATAGAGCGAAAATGCCAAGACCTAACTTTGCCAAATGGGGTTATTTTGCCCAAGTGTTGTGCCTTTTCCTGCTCGGTAGACCGCCAGCACTCGGTACAAGACACCAAACCAAAGGAAAAACGATTACAGAAAGAATGGGAAGTTTCCCATAGGCCACATGGAGAGAAAATGCCAAGACCTAACTTTGCCAAATGGGATTATTTTGCCCAAGTGTTGGGCCTTTTCCTGCTCGGTAGACCGCCAGCACTCGGTACAAGACACCAAACCAAAGGAAAAACGATTACAGAAAGAATTGGAAGTTTCCCATAGGCCACATACAGCGAAAATGCCAAGACCTAACTTTGCCAAATGGGATAATTTTGCCCAAGTGTTGGGCCTTTTCCTGCTCGTTAGACCGCCAGCACTCGGTACAAGACACCAAACCAAAGGAAAAACGATTACAGAAAGAACTGGAAGTTTCCCATAGGCCACATACAGCGAAAATGCCAAGACCTAACTTTGCCAAATGGGATAATTTTGCCCAAGTGTTGGGCCTTTTCCTGCTCGTTAGACCGCCAGCACTCGGTACAAGACACCAAACCAAAGGAAAAACGATTACAGAAAGAATTGGAAGTTTCCCATAGGCCACATAGAGCGAAAATGCCATGACCTAACTTTGCCAAATGGGGTTATTTTGCCCAAGTGTTGGGCCTTTTCCTGCTCGGTAGACCGCCTGCACTCGGTACAAGACACCAAACCAAAGGAAAAACGATTACAGAAAGAATTGGAAGTTTCCCATAGGCCACATAGGGCGAAAATGCCAAGAACTAATTTTGTCAAATGGGATTATTTTGCCGAAGTGTTGGGCCTTTTCCTGCTCGGTAGACCGCCAGCACTCGGTACAAGACACCAAACCAAAGGAAAAACGATTACAGAAAGAATTGGAAGTCTCCCATAGGCCTAATAGAGCGAAAATGCCAAGACCTAAATTTGCCAAATGGGGTTATTTTGCCCAAGTGTTGGGCCTTTTCCTGCTCGGTACACCGCCAGCACTCGGTACAAGCCACCAAACCAAAGGAAAAAAGATTACAGAAAGAATTGGAAGTTTCCCATAGGCCAAATAGAGCGAAAATGCCAAGACCTAACTTTGCCAAATGGGGTTATTTTGCCCAAGTGTTGGGCCTTTTCCTGCTCGGTAGACCGCCAGCACTCGGTACAAGCCACCAAACCAAACGAAAAAAGATTACAGAAAGAATTGGAAGTTTCCCATAGGCCACATACAGCGAAAATGCCAAGACCTAACTTTGCCAAATGGGATTATTTTGCCCAAGTGTTGGGTCTTTTCCTGCTCGTTAGACCGCCAGCACTCGGTACAAGACACCAAACCAAAGATAAAACGATTACAGAAAGAATTGGAAGTTTCCTATAGGCCACAGAGAGCGAAAATGCCAAGACCTAACTTTGCCAAATGGGGTTATTTTGCCCAAGTGTTGGGC
>NW_008708835.1:50279-51849 GCF_000327385.1 Lottia gigantea | reverse complement strand
CAAAGGAAAAACGATTACAGAAAGAATGGGAAGTTTCCCATAGGCCACATAGAGCGAAAATGCCAAGACCTAACTTTGCCAAATGGGGTTATTTTGCCCAAGTGTTGTGCCTTTTCCTGCTCGGTAGACCGCCAGCACTCGGTACAAGACACCAAACCAAAGGAAAAACGATTACAGAAAGAATGGGAAGTTTCCCATAGGCCACATGGAGAGAAAATGCCAAGACCTAACTTTGCCAAATGGGATTATTTTGCCCAAGTGTTGGGCCTTTTCCTGCTCGGTAGACCGCCAGCACTCGGTACAAGACACCAAACCAAAGGAAAAACGATTACAGAAAGAATTGGAAGTTTCCCATAGGCCACATACAGCGAAAATGCCAAGACCTAACTTTGCCAAATGGGATAATTTTGCCCAAGTGTTGGGCCTTTTCCTGCTCGTTAGACCGCCAGCACTCGGTACAAGACACCAAACCAAAGGAAAAACGATTACAGAAAGAACTGGAAGTTTCCCATAGGCCACATACAGCGAAAATGCCAAGACCTAACTTTGCCAAATGGGATAATTTTGGCCAAGTGTTGGGCCTTTTCCTGGTAGGTAGACCGCCAGCACTCGGTACAAGACACCAAACCAAAGGAAAAACGATTACAGAAAGAATTGGAAGTTTCCCATAGGCCACATAGAGCGAAAATGCCAAGAACTAACTTTGCCAAATGGGGTTATTTTGCCCAAGTGTTGGGCCTTTTCCTGCTAGGTAGACCGCCAGCACTCGGTACAAGACACCAAACCAAAGGAAAAACGATTACAGAAAAAATGGGAAGTTTCCCATAGGCCACATAGAGCGAAAATGCCAAGACCTAACTTTGCCAAATGGGGTTATTTTGCCCAAATGTTGTGCCTTTTCCTGCTCGGTAGACCGCCAGGACTCGGAACAAGACACCAAACCAAAGGAAAAACGATTACAGAAAATATTGGAAGTTTCCCATAGGCCACATAGAGCGAAAATGCCAAAACCTTACTTTGCCAAATGGGGTTATTTTGCCCAAGTGTTGGGCCTTTTTCTGCTCGGTAGACCGCCAGCACTTGGTAAAAGACACCAAACCAAAGGAAAAACGATTACAGAAAGAATTGGAAGTTTCCCATAGGCCACATAGAGCGAAAATGCCAAGATCTAACTTTGCCAAATGGGGTTATTTTGCCCAAGTGTTGGGCCTTTTCCTGCTCGGTAGACCGCCAGCACTCGGTACAAGACACCAAACCAAAGGAAAAACGATTACAGAAAGAATTGGAAGATTCCCATAGGCCACATAGAGCGAAAATGCCAAGAACTAACTTTGCCAAATGGGGTTATTTTGCCCAAGTGTTGGGCCTTTCCCTGCTCGGTAGACCGCCAGCACTCGGTACAAGACACCAAACCAAAGGAAAAACGATTACAGAAAGAATGGGAAGTTTCCCATAGGCCACATAGAGCGAAAATGCCAAGACCTAACTTTGCCAAATGGGGTTATTTTGCCCAAGTGTTGGGCCTTTTCCTGCTCGGTAGGTAGACCGCCAGCACTCGGTACAAGACACC
>NW_008708835.1:33399-36038 GCF_000327385.1 Lottia gigantea | reverse complement strand
CCTTTTCCTGCTAGGTAGACCGCCAGCACTCGGTACAAGACACCAAACGAAAGGAAAAACGATTACAGAAAGAATGGGAAGTTTCCCATAGGCCACATAGAGCGAAAATTTCAAGACCTAACTTTGCCAAATGGGGTTATTTTGCCCAAATGTTGTGCCTTTTCCTGCTCGGTAGACCGCCAGGACTCGGAACAAGACACCAAACCAAAGGAAAAACGATTACAGAAAGAATTGGAAGTTTCCCATAGGCCACATAGAGCGAAAATGTCAAGACCTAACTTTGCCAAATGGGGTTATTTTGCTCAAGTGTTGGGCCTTTTCCTGCTCGGTAGACCGCCAGCAGTCGGTACAAGACACCAAACCAAAGGAAAAACGATTACAGAAAATATTGGAAGTTTCCCATAGGCCACATAGAGCGAAAATGCCAAAACCTTACTTTGCCAAATGTGGTTATTTTGCCCAAGTGTTGGGCCTTTTTCTGCTCGGTAGACCGCCAGCACTCGGTAAAAGACACCAAACCAAAGGAAAAACGACTACAGAAAGAATTGGAAGTTTCCCATAGGCCACATAGAGCGAANATGCCAAGACCTAACTTTGCCAAATGGGGTTATTTTGCCCAAGTGTTGGGCCTTTTCCTGCTCGGTAGGTAGACCGCCAGCACTCGGTAGAAGACACCAAACCAAAGGAAAAACGATTACAGAAAGAATTGGAAGATTCCCATAGGCCACATAGAACGAAAATGCCAAGAACTAGCTTTGCCAAATGGGGTTATTTTGCCCAAGTGTTGGGCCTTTTCCTGCTCGTTAGACCGCCAGCACTCGGTACAAGACACCAACCCAAAGGAAAAACGATTACAGAAAGAATGGGAAGTTTGCCATAGGCCACATAGAGCGAAAATGCCAAGACCTAACTTTGCCAAATGGGGTTATTTTGCCCAAGTGTTGGGCCTTTTCCTGCTCGGTAGACCGCCAGCACTCGGTACAAGACACCAAACCAAAGGAAAAACGATTACAGAAAGAATTGGAAGTTTCCCATATGCCACATACAGCGAAAATGCCAAGACCTAACTTTGCCAAATGGGGTAATTTTGCCCAAGTGTTGGGCCTTTTCCTGCTCGTTAGACCGTCAGCACTCGGTACAAGACACCAAACCAAAGGAAAAACGATTACAGAAAGAATTGGAAGTTTCCCATAGGCCACATAGAGCGTAAATGCCAAGACCTAACTTTGCCAAATTGGGTTATTTTGCCCAAGTGTTGGACCTTTTCCTGCTCGGTAGGTAGACCGCCAGCACTCGGTAGAAGACACCAAACCAAAGGAAAAACGATTACAGAAAGAATTGGAAGATTCCCATTGGCCACATAGAACGAAAATGCCAAGAACTAGCTTTGCCAAATGGGGTTATTTTGCCCAAGTGTTGGGCCTTTTCCTGCTCGGTAGACCGCCAGCACTCGGTACAAGACACCAAACCAAAGGAAAAACGATTACAGAAAGAATGGGAAGTTTGCCATAGGCCACATAGAGCAAAAATGCCAAGACCTAACTTTGCCAAATGGGGTTATTTTGCCCAAGTGTTGTGCCTTTTCCAGCTCGGTAGACCGCCAGCACTCGGTACAAGACACCAAACCAAAGGAAAAACGATTACAGAAAGAATTGAAAGTTTCCCATAGGCCACATAGAGCGAAAATGCCAAGACCTAACTTTGCCAAATGGGGTTATTTTGCCCAAGTGTTGGGCCTTTTCCTGCTCGGTAGACCGCCAGCACTCGGTACAAGACACCAAACCAAAGGAAAAACGATTACAGAAAGAATTGGAAGTTTCCCATAGGCCACATAGAGCGAAAATGCCAAAATCTTACTTTGCCAAATGGGGTTATTTTGCCCAAGTGTTGGGCCTTTTTCTGCTCGGTAGACCACCAGCACTCGGTACAAGATACCAAGCCAAAGGAAAAACGATTACAGAAAGTATGGGAAGTTTCCCATAAGCCACATAGAGCGAAAATGCCAAGACCTAACTTTGCCAAATGGGGTTATTTTGCCCAAGTGTTGGGACTTTTCCTGCTCGGTAGGTAGACCGCCAGCACTCGGTACAAGACACCAAACCAAAGGAAAAACGATTACAGAAAGAATTGGAAGATTCCCATAGGCCACATAGAGCGAAAATGCCAAGAACTAACTTTGCCAAATGGGGTTATTTTGCCCAAGTGTTGTGCCTTTTCCTGCTAGGTAGACCGCCAGCACTCGGTACAAGACACCAAACCAAAGGAAAAACGATTACAGAAAGAATGGGAAGTTTCCCATAGGCCACATAGAGCGAAAATTTCAAGACCTAACTTTGCCAAATGGGGTTATTTTGCCCAAATGTTGTGCCTTTTCCTGCTCGGTAGACCGCCAGGACTCGGAACAAGACACCAAACCAAAGGAAAAACGATTACAGAAAGAATTGGAAGTTTCCCATAGGCCACATAGAGCGAAAATGTCAAGACCTAACTTTGCCAAATGGGGTTATTTTGCTCAAGTGTTGGGCCTTTTCCTGCTCGGTAGACCGCCAGCAGTCGGTACAAGACACCAAACCAAAGGAAAAACGATTACAGAAAATATTGGAAGTTTCCCATAGGCCACATAGAGCGAAAATGCCAAA
>NW_008708835.1:0-2984 GCF_000327385.1 Lottia gigantea | reverse complement strand
GTTTATTTTGCCCAAGTGTTGGGCCTTTTCCTGCTCGGTAGACCGCCAGCACTCGGTACAAGACACCAAACCAAAGGAAAAGCCATTACAGAAAGAATTGGAAGTTTCCCACAGGCCACATAGAGCGAAAATGCCAAGACCTAGCTTTGCCAAATGGGTTTATTTTGCCCAAGTGTTGGGCCTTTTCCTGCTCGGTAGACCGCCAGCACTCGGTACAAGACACCAAACCAAAGGAAAAACCATTACAGAAAGATTTGGAAGTTTCCCACAGGCCACATAGAGCGAAAATGCCAAGACCTANGCTTTGCCAAATGGGTTTATTTTGCCCAAGTGTTGGGCCTTTTCCTGCTCGGTAGACCGCCAGCACTCGGTACAAGACACCAAACCAAAGGAAAAACCATTACAGAAAGAATTGGAAGTTTCCCACAGGCCACATAGAGCGAAAATGCCAAGACCTAGCTTTGCCAAATGGGTTTATTTTGCCCAAGTGTTGGGCCTTTTCCTGCTCGGTAGACCGCCAGCACTCGGTACAAGACACCAAACCAAAGGAAAAACCATTACAGAAAGAATTGGAAGTTTCCCACAGGCCACATAGAGCGAAAATGCCAAGACCTAGCTTTGCCAAATGGGTTTATTTTGCCCAAGTGTTGGGCCTTTTCCTGCTCGGTAGACCGCCAGCACTCGGTACAAGACACCAAACCAAAGGAAAAACCATTACAGAAAGAATTGGAAGTTTCCCACAGGCCACATAGAGCGAAAATGCCAAGACCTAGCTTTGCCAAATGGGTTTATTTTGCCCAAGTGTTGGGCCTTTTCCTGCTCGGTAGACCGCCAGCACTCGGTACAAGACACCAAACCAAAGGAAAAACCATTACAGAAAGAATTGGAAGTTTCCCACAGGCCACATAGAGCGAAAATGCCAAGACCTAGCTTTGCCAAATGGGTTTATTTTGCCCAAGTGTTGGGCCTTTTCCTGCTCGGTAGACCGCCAGCACTCGGTACAAGACACCAAACCAAAGGAAAAACGATTACAGAAAGAATTGGAAGATTCCCATAGGCCACATAGAGCGAAAATGCCAAGAACTAACTTTGCCAAATGGGGTTATTTTGCCCAAGTGTTGGGCCTTTCCCTGATCGGTAGACCGCCAGCACTCGGTACAAGACACCAAACCAAAGGAAAAACGATTACAGAAAGAATGGGAAGTTTCCCATAGGCCACATAGAGCGAAAATGCCAAGACCTAACTTTGCCAAATGGGGTTATTTTGCCCAAGTGTTGGGCCTTTTCCTGCTCGGTAGGTAGACCGCCAGCACTCGGTACAAGACACCAAACCAAAGGAAAAACGATTACAGAAAGAATTAGAAGATTCCCATAGGCCACATAGAGCGAAAATGCCAAGACCTAACTTTGCCAAATGGGGTTATTTTGCCCAAGTGTTGGGCCTTTTCCTGCTCAGTAGACTGCCAGCACTCGGTACAAGACACCAAACCAAAGGAAAAACGATTACAGAAAGAATGGGAAGTTTCCCATAGGCCACATAGAGCGAAAATGCCAAGACCTAACTTTGCCAAATGGGGTTATTTTGCCCAAGTGTTGGGCCTTTTCCTGCTCGGTAGACCGGCAGCACTCGGTACAAGACACCAATCCAAAGGAAATACGATTACAGAAAGAATTGGAAGTTTCCCATAGGCCACATAGAGCGAAAATGCCAAGACCTAACTTTGCCAAATGGGGTTATTTTGCCCAAGTGTTGGGCCTTTTCCTGCTCGGTAGACCGCCAGCACTCGGTACAAGACACCAAACCAAAGGAAAAACGATTACAGAAAGAATTGGAAGTTTCCCACAGGCCACATAGAGCGAAAATGCCAAGACCTAGCTTTGCCAAATGGGTTTATTTTGCCCAAGTGTTGGGCCTTTTCCTGCTCGGTAGACCGCCAGCACTCGGTACAAGACACCAAACCAAAGGAAAAACCATTACAGAAAGAATTGGAAGTTTCCCACAGGCCACATAGAGCGAAAATGCCAAGACCTAGCTTTGCCAAATGGGTTTATTTTGCCCAAGTGTTGGGCCTTTTCCTGCTCGGTAGACCGCCAGCACTCGGTACAAGACACCAAACCAAAGGAAAAACCATTACAGAAAGAATTGGAAGTTTCCCACAGGCCACATAGAGCGAAAATGCCAAGACCTAGCTTTGCCAAATGGGTTTATTTTGCCCAAGTGTTGGGCCTTTTCCTGCTCGGTAGACCGCCAGCACTCGGTACAAGACACCAAACCAAAGGAAAAACCATTACAGAAAGAATTGGAAGTTTCCCACGGGCCACATAGAGCGAAAATGCCAAGACCTAGCTTTGCCAAATGGGTTTATTTTGCCCAAGTGTTGGGCCTTTTCCTGCTCGGTAGACCGCCAGCACTCGGTACAAGACACCAAACCAAAGGAAAAACCATTACAGAAAGAATTGGAAGTTTCCCACAGGCCACATAGAGCGAAAATGCCAAGACCTAGCTTTGCCAAATGGGTTTATTTTGCCCAAGTGTTGGGCCTTTTCCTGCTCGGTAGACCGCCAGCACTCGGTACAAGACACCAAACCAAAGGAAAAACCATTACAGAAAGAATTGGAAGTTTCCCACAGGCCACATAGAGCGAAAATGCCAAGACCTAGCTTTGCCAAATGGGTTTATTTTGCCCAAGTGTTGGGCCTTTTCCTGCTCGGTAGACCGCCAGCACTCGGTACAAGACACCAAACCAAAGGAAAAACCATTACAGAAAGAATTGGAAGTTTCCCACAGGCCACATAGAGCGAAAATGCCAAGACCTAGCTTTGCCAAATGGGTTTATTTTGCCCAAGTGTTGGGCCTTTTCCTGCTCGGTAGACCGCCAGCACTCGGTACAAGACACCAAACCAAAGGAAAAACCATTACAGAAAGAATTGGAAGTTTCCCACAGGCCACATAGAGCGAAAATGCCAAGACCTAGCTTTGCCAA
>NW_008708834.1:9434-11115 GCF_000327385.1 Lottia gigantea | reverse complement strand
TACCTGTCCTAAACACTTCTTTATTGCTTAGTTTACCTGTCCTAAACACTTCTTTATTGCTTAGTTTACCTGTCCTAAACACTTCTTTACTGCTTAGTTTACCTGGCCTAAACACTTCTTTATTGCTTAGTTTACTTGTCATAAGAACCTCTTTATTGCTTACTTTACCTGGCCTAAACACTTCTTTATTGCTTAGTTTACTTGTCATAAGTACCTCTTTATTGCTTAGTTTACCTGTCCTTAACACTTCTTTATTACTTAGTTTACTTTTCATAAGAACCTCTTTATTGCTTAGTTTACCTGTCATAAACACTTCTTTATTATTTAGTTTACTTGTCATAAGTACCTCTTTATTGCTTAGTTTACCTGGCGTAAACACCTCTTTATTGCCTAGTTTACCTGTCCTTAACACTTCTTTATTACTTGGTTTACTTGTCATAAGAACCTCTTTATTGCTTAGTTTACCTGTCATAAACACTTCTTTATTGCTTAGTTTACCTGTCATAAACACTTCTTTATTACTTAGTTTACTTGTCATAAGAACCTCTTTATTGCTTAGTTTACCTGTCATAAACACTTCTTTATTGCTCAGTTTACCTGTCATAAACACTTCTTTATTACTTAGTTTACCTGTCATAAACACTTCTTTATTACTTAGTTTACCTGGCCTAAACACTTCTTTATTACTTAGTTTACTTGTCATAAGCACTTCTTTATTGCTTAGTTTACCTGTCATAAACACTTCTTTATTGCTTAGTTTACTTGTCAAAAGAACCTTTTTATTGCTTAGTTTACCTGTCATAAACACTTCTTTATTGCTTAGTTTACCTGTCATAAACACTTCTTTATTACTTAGTTTACTTGTCATAAGAACCTTTTTATTGCTTAGTTTACCTGTCATAAACACTTCTTTATTGCTTAGTTTACCTGTCATAAACACTTCTTTATTACTTAGTTTACTTGTCATAAGCACTTCTTTATTGCTTAGTTTACCTGTCATAAACACTTCTTTATTGCTTAGTTTACTTGTCATAAGCACTTCTTTATTGCTTAGTTTACCTGTCATTAACACTTCTTTATTGCATAGTGTACCTGGCCTAAACACTTCTCTATTACTTAGTTTACCTGTCCTAAACACTTCTTTATTGCTTAGTTTACCTGTCCTAAACTCTTCTTTATTGCTTAGTATACTTGTCATAAGCACTTCTTTATTGCTTAGTTTACCTGTCATAAACACTTCTTTATTGCTTAGTTTACCTGTCCTTAACACTTCTTTATTGCTTAGTTTACTTGTCATAAGCACTTCTTTATTGCTTAGTTTACCTGTCATAAACACTTCTTTATTGCATAGTGTACCTGGCCTAAACACTTCTCTATTACTTAGTTTACCTGTCCTAAACACTTCTTTATTGCTTAGTTTACCTGTCCTAAACACTTCTTTATTGCTTAGTTTACCTGTCTTAAACACTTCTTTATTGCTTAGTTTACCTGTCCTAAACACTTCTTTATTGCTTAGTTTACTTGTCATAAGCATCTCTTTATTACTTAGTTTACTTGTCATAAGCAACTCTTTGTTGCTTAGTTTACCTGTCCTAAACACTTCTTTATTGCTTAGTTTACCTGTCCTAAACACTTCTTTATTGCTTAGTTTACCTGTCCTAAACACTTCTTTACTGCTTAG
>NW_008708834.1:0-2487 GCF_000327385.1 Lottia gigantea | reverse complement strand
AACAATCTCATATATATACATAATATATGTCAGACATGGATTAAATTCGTTTCGTACCTTTCCGCGATAAAATTCAAAAAACTAGTTATAAACTTTTTTTAATGACACATTCTCAAAGAAGAAAACATTCATTATCACAAGGATAATAAAACATTGTCACTTTTTGTGACTTTGGCGATTATATATTCGTTTCTCATAGATCACATGGTAATATTTTAATTTTCTTAAAACACCCCTTTGTAGTTTTCGATCAAAAAGTATATAAAACTCTATTTTTGTTTTGTTTAAAACTGAAAGCAGAGTATCAAGGTGTGTTTCGTCCACATTGTAATGACCCGAAAGGACAGGTACGGCTCCGTACCGATTAATTAATGGTCCATTATACTGAAGCCGTGAAACATTAAATATGATGGGCTTGTACTATTCTCGTTTTTATACTATTGTCTGAAGCAATTAGGGAGGAAATAGTTTTGTTGGTATCTACATCTTATCTATTTTAGTCTAATTTACATCCACTTCTCACACAATACTTCTAGTGTGTACATTTACCTAAAAATAGTCACGCATTCGATTAACCTATACTCGATAAAGATCCCTGATGAATATCAAATAGAAAATTAGCCTAAACACATCGTACTTCAGATGCATACAATATTGCCACAATATAATAAGAATGAAACCTAAATTTTAGACGGAAAGGCTGAAAAGATTCACAAAGATAGTATCATTTGATTCAAAGGGAGAATGACCAAAAATATATCACGGTACATTTGAAGTTCGTTTAACCCACTATTTCAAATTCAAAAAGACAAAAATACATCAATAAAATGATGGATTGGGTGGTTAGGTTTGAAGGTTAAGGGAGATATCACGAGGCGAGTTTAAATTCAATTTAATAAAAAGTGATTAATTAATTAAGTCATATTGCCAGATACCTTTTGACACGAAACTGTTCAAGTTGAAGAGCCCAAGTTAGTTTTTTTCTCTAATTACATGCACTTTTTGTAAAAACTCTGGCAAAGGTCACAGACACAGGAAGAGTATTATACATTCATAAAGTATATTAAATTACATGATATACTTTAAAGAAATTAAACTTGTGATTTTTTTAACAATAAGGTTTATAAACATTAAATTAAATTGTCAAAATGACCCCTATAGCAATCTCAAATCTCTTAAATTCGTAAAATTTATCACTACGATCTACGAGTCAATTCAGATTCTATATTTTTGTGAAATTTCAGACTTAAGCCATTGGCGAGATCAATTAACAACTGGAACAGTTTGAATTGCTATTGAATTTTTATGAAATGCGACTGGAGTTTAATTTTATAAAATAACTGAAAATTGGTGTTAAAAATCGCTAATCGAATTTTACAACCTATTTGAACCCTGTTGCTATATTAACTACGTTTGGTGGCAAGTTAACAAATTATTGCACTGATACTGTACACTGTATATTGAATTTATCAAATTACCATTCATAAAATTGATTTCAAAGGCGGGAAAACCAAGGCCAGATACGCATGCGCAGATAAAAGTATTATGAAAGCTGATAGCTAGTCATGCAAATACATTATGAAACCTTGTCATGCATTTGCCATGATTTTCTGGGTACTCTGCCCGTCTGCAGATTAATTACGAATAATTTAACAATTATCAGATGGATTGTTACTAATATAAACCGCTTCCAAGCATTCCTAATACACCGCACCCAACTTAGAAGTATCAGTTTGTACCAAATTATTAATTAGAAGTAATTCCATATCAGCAATATAATAACATTCATGATCGTCAAATTAAAAGAAATGAAGCAAATGTCAATGAAAAGGGTGCAACAACTGCACAATGTCATGCGGTTCAGTTGAACAGATGCTAGATCTGCTTTCGTTTAAATTATAGAAAGTATTATGAAAGTATTTCTGAAGTTTGGTTAACAGCTATGACATTGAATAAAATTACTATTGTTAGTAATAATGAAGGCTTATTAAGTATTCGGTAATTACTGCAATTACTTATAATTACTCGGAATTTCAACCGAGATACATACCAACATAGGATTTTAGTTCCGAATTTGTTCCTCGGATCGAAAATTTAGATTCACCATGAGTTACATGTAAGTTTATTCTGATTTCTAAATTATTTTACTGTTCAAATGAAAATCCTAGACGATTCAAAAACTCGTAATGCTTCAACCACAAATTGCTAAGCAATTTTTGATTCCCAGAGAAACATTGAATATGCTTCATTCTGCCAAAAATACTGTAATATTTGATACATTTTTGATAAAGTCTTTTTTTAAAAGTTACATTTCGTTGAAAAGATCACACTGTGATAATTTGATGTAATAATAACAAATTTTGTTTAAAATGTAAATAATATTAGCACGTGTGACCGGCTCTCTGCATGGATACTGTGGGCTGTATCAGAAATCCTTAAAAAGACGAGATTTAAAAATATACCATCTACTCACCATCTTTACTCTAT
>NW_008708833.1:0-3605 GCF_000327385.1 Lottia gigantea | reverse complement strand
CAAAATCAATTGTTAACCTGGACTTGGAAAAATTACCAACTGAAAGTGCTCTTGGCATGTATGGAACACTGACAATGATTGTTTTATTTGGAAGAATATGAGCGAACTCTACGTTGGCGCATTTAACAAAACCATGACGAGAAGGGGAATTCTTTCTATTGTTTATTCACTATTTGACCCTTTAGGCTTCATAGCACTGTTCGTTATGAAGGCGAAATTAATTCTACAAATGCTAAGTAGAAAACAATTAGGATAGGACGATCCAATATCGGACGAGGACAAATCACAGTGGACAAGATGCAGTTGACTGATTCCCAAAGACTTTGTGAAATCCAAGTTCCAAGGAGTTTTAAGTCGAAAGATTTGAGTGACATTGTTGATACTCAACTTCATTTATTTTCGGACGCTTCGCGTATCGGGTATTCGTCTGTAGCTTATTTGTGATTTGTGGACAATATGGGTAACATTCATTGTGCTTTCGTGATGGGAAAGGCTAGACTTGCGCCTCTTCGCGAAATATTTATTCCTCGATTGGAACTATCGGCTGCAGTCATCTCAGTAAAACTTTGTAAATTAATTCAAGAAGAATTAGACTATAATATTAATTGTATTGTGTATTGGACAGACTCTATGTCAGTTTTGAAATGTATTAATAATGAGACAAAACGTTTTCACACATTTGAGTCAAATCGCTTGACTATTATTCATTCTGGAGCTGAAGCATCTCAGTTCAGATACGTTGATCGAAATTTGAATCCTGCTGACGATGGATCAATAGGATTGAAATTAAAGACTTTTATTCAAAATGATCGTTGGCTAACCGGACCTGAATTTTTGTACCAGGAAGAACACTTATGGCCTAAAATGATTGATATTCCAGTTATGTTAGATACAGACCCTGAAATTGGCAAAAAAGCTCAAAATTATGCTGTTGAAACTGACAATAAGAATCCTATAAGTGAATTTTTCAAAAGATATTCGTCTTTTCTAAAGTTGAAGAGAGCCGTTGCTTGGATATTGAGGCTTAAAAGGATTTTACGCGGGAACGGATGATCCGCTCTTTGAAACAAATTTTAAAATCTGTTCTTAAGGAACAAATTGTAAGCGATGAAGTTTTTTTGACTGTTGTAGCTGAAGCTGTTCTTATTTTGAATAGTCGACCATTGACTAGGAACAGTGGCAGTGTATTAGATGATAAACCACTTACTCCAAATCACCTATTACATTTACGTTTTACTTCTAGTGTACCTCCAGGAACATTTGACAAGAAAGATCTTTATTTAAAGCGAAAATATATTAGTGATTTGTTCTGGCGTAGATGGATAAACCAGTATTTGACTACGTTGACAGAGAGATCCAAATGGTATACTGTTAAACGGAATATTGCTGTCGTAGACTTAGTTCTGGTGGCTGATGATAATTTTTCACGTGGACAATGGCCTTGGCTGGAGTTGTCGAATCATTTAGATCAAAGGATGGTTTAGTTAGAACTGTAAATGTTAAGATAGCTTGCGTTGCAAGGTAACATACGCCCGCTGACAGCTGTCGGAAATAATAAAACAGTCTTTAGTGACTAAAGTACGAATTTTCTCATATTGAAGAAATTATTTATGCTGAATAATTCCACAAAATTTTTTAAAATCAATATCAATAACACAAATACAACAAACAATTAAATCACACAGCTCTAATCAAGGGCAAAAAACAACTTTTGACGCGTGTTTACAAAGTCAAGGGCAATAAAAATGTTCATCAAAAATGCGTCAAGTTAGAACTTTTAAAGAATCACAATCTCACGTATGTTCCTGAAAACATTCCAATCAATACTACTACATTGGATTTATCATTTAACCAACTAACCACCATCAGAAACAAAGATTTCCAACTTTTAGACAATCTGGTTTGCTTAATTCTCAGCTTTAATCCTATTTCTCATATAGAAGAAGAAGCTTTTGTAGGATTGGAAAAGTTACAGGTGTTAGAATTAAACAACCATTCTTTGGATTATCAAGTGTTTGATCCAGATGTGTTTTTCCCATTCAAAATCTGCACAATTTGTCGATGAGAACTAAGTTAACTGTTACTAATGATAAGGTAAAAGTGGTTAAAATTTTGAAAAACTTTAAAAATCTGACGTCAGCCATAATTGATACAGCATCGAGAACAGTTTTTAACCTGAATGTCACCAATCTTCGTAAAATCAAACAACTGGTTATTGGAACTATTGACAGTTTTGAGTGTGGTCTACAGTTTTTTAATAATGATACTTTTCAAGGATTATCTAAGCTTGGAGTTGAAGTTCTTGATCTCTCAGGGTGTACAGCTCTTGATATTCAGGATGGCTTTCTGAAACCTTTAGAAGTTCTGAGGACTTTTTTGTTCCAATCGGGAATCTTTCCAATAAAAGTTGGATTGCCGGAATTAATACAATCGTTGCGATTTTATATGAACAAATCTATGACAGAAATCAATCTCTCCTTTCCAAACATAGATTCGCGACTGTTTTTAGAAGATCTGACTATAATATCTATGGAAATATTAGGTAATATTTGTGTTGAAAAACTTATTTTATCCAAAGGAGATATTAATATTATAAATACCATAAACGCAGTTGTTCATATCAAATCAGGACATCTTGTTTTTCCGTGTCTACAAAAGTGTATTAAACACCTAGATGTATCTCATAATCGTATTTCAGGCACATTTTTTAAGCCAGAACTCTTCCTAATAGCTTTTATGGAAAATCTCGAGTTTGTTGATTTATCGGGACAGTATCTCTTTCAGCGAAGATATGATTATTCGTTTTCTACAGCTTTTTCGACATATGCTGACACACAGCCTTTGCCAGATATAATTTTCTTAATGCCCAAAAAATTAAAACATTTTAACTTGGGTGGAGGTATCTATAGAATAGGTCAACTTCTAAATATTACTTTTGAAAATGCACATAATCTAAGATACCTCAACTTTTCATTAAATGGACTCTATGGTTTTAATGTAACTTTAAAAGGTCTGCAAAATCTGAAAACCTTGGATTTGAGTGGAAATGATGTCAGCGTTATCATTGAAACATTTTTTGACACTTTTCCTAATGTGACACACTTGAGACTGGCTGATTGTTTTTTGGATAATGACTTCATCTTAACACACGGTAGACGTTTATTTCAACCCTTAAAGAAACTTGAACAATTAGATTTATCCAGAAATAATTTGATCAAGCTTCCAAAAGATATATTTAAATCTCTGAATCAACTGAAAATTATAAATCTGGCATTTAATAAACTTTTTTCACACCCAGACTATCTTAATACACCGAACCTTCATATACTATACCTTAATTTCAATAATTTTATTAGCTTTTCATCTCAAGAAATACAAATGTTCAACAAATTAGAACAGATGAGAAAAGATAAAGGCAATTTAAAACTTTATATATATGGTAACTCATTAGCGTGTACATGTGAAACTTATAGTTTTATATCGTGGATAACTTTCACTACTATTGAGTTAGACAGAAAAAACTATACGTGTATAGATCAGAAAGGTGACTTGATATTTACCGCTGATTTCAAAAATTTAAATTATATTCAATGTGTCTTCATCTT
>NW_008708832.1:2880-4181 GCF_000327385.1 Lottia gigantea | reverse complement strand
TATATTTTTTACAGACGTTCTGTGATTGGCTCTGAATGGTTGTATTCACTCGTGTAAGTTTTAACGAAATAACTAATTCGTTAAAACGGAGTAATTTTAAAAAGTGTTGAAAATTGCGCCTTAGGTGCTCCGTACATATGTCTTTTATGCGTCATATAAAAATTTAAATACACCTAAGAAAAAATATTTCTTAAATATTGTGCATTAAAATATGTACCTCACGAACTTAAAATCTTTACCTTCTGAAAAACTCCTTTAGAGCGTATCCGGGGTTTTATACGCTGGTACACAGTGACTGTTGAAGTAAAATGCGGAGAGAAGGTGTCAACTAAACCAGGACATTGACCTGTATTTCGGTATAACTTCGACCTTCTATCAATGGTCACATTTTCGGGTGAGGGGTTATATTTGAAAGTGTTTATGTAGTCAGTGATGCATGAGGTTAGGCCAAGATATTTTTATTAATAAATATTGTAAAGATGTTTAATACATTAACAACTCAAAGAAGACATTCAAATTCAAATTCTTTATTTTCTTTGAGCCTAAAGGCTCATCAGAATAGAACATATACATAATATTTACAAACATACAAATAATATACAATATACAAATATTTACACATATTTATGATAGAGAGAGAGAGAGAGAACAAATTAGTTTATTGTATTAATCGCTTAGTTTAAATATCTCATTTCTTCGTTTATTACATAAATATAAGAATAAAGCAAGTTTTGACAATTCATTAACATTATTTACAGACAGCAATTGTACTAATTTGTAAAAAGAAGGATATATATATAGTAATATTTGTTGATATATAAAACTCTATAGTCCGTGAAGTATGGACAAATTAGTATATGGTGATATTCGTTTTCAATTCCGATAGATTTCGTGGTGTACATATTCTTCTACATCTTTCGATATTCTTAAAACGACCAATTTCAATATTTAAATTATGTGAAGATAAACGTAATTTTGAAATGTATTTAATATATCTGGGATTAATAGGTTTAGTTAAATAATACTGGAGATTAAAATTTAAAATAAGATGTTGATATAAAAGCTCTTTTGGTGAGCAACAAATATTCTGGTAACAATCTTGTTTGAAATTATCTTACAAACGTTGTTTTGTAGTTAAAAATGTAGATTTATCACAACAGCTTCATTCCAATATATAACCCAGACAAATATTATATAATTCATTTTTAACATTAATTATCCAAATATCATTATCATTTATCATGTTTTTGATACAAGATGAAAGTATTATATTGTCTGTGGCTCTTAGTTTGAAAAAATAT
>NW_008708832.1:0-1627 GCF_000327385.1 Lottia gigantea | reverse complement strand
GTGTAGAGCATGCTTGTAGTGCTTAAAACGTTTTTTACACTCATCATTAAACGAGGGTTTATTAACTCTAATACGTTTCTGACTACCTGTACTTATGAAACTCTTACAACAATAAGGTGAGGTGATATCAGATAAAACAGATTCATAACTACATAAAGCATAGTCATATCTGAACAAATTAAATTCTAGATCCCATAATATGTTTGTAAACACTGGTGATAAGTTGTGTAGATGATTATCAGGTTATCTATATAGTTACCGGGTGATAAGTTATGTGGATGATTATCAGGTTATCTATATAGTTACCGGGTGATAAGTTATGTATATGATTATCAGGTTATCTATATAGTTACCGGGTGATAAGTTATGTAGATGATTATCAGGTTATCTATATAGTTACCAGGTGATAAGTTATGTAGATGATTATCAGGTTATCTATATAGTTACCGAGTGATAAGTTATGTAGATGATTATCAGGTTATCTATATAGTTACCGGGTGATAAGTTATGTAGATGATTATCAGGTTATGTATATAGTTACCGGGTGATAAGTTGTGTAGATGATTATAAGGTTATCTATATAGTTACCGGGTGATAAGTTATGTAGATTATTATCAGGTTATGTATATAGTTACCGGGTGATAAGTTATGTAGATGATTATCAGGTTATCTATATAGTTACCGGGTGATAAGTTATGTAGATTATTATCAGGTTATGTGTATAATTACCGGGTGATAAGTTATGTAGATGATTATCAGGTTATCTATATAGTTACCGGGTGATAAATTATGTAGATGATTATCAGGTTATGTATATAGTTACCGGGTGATAAGTTATGTAGATTATTATCAGGTTATCTATATAGTTACCAGGTGATAAGTTATGTAGATGATTGTCAGGTTATCTATATAGTTACCGGGTGATAAGTTATGTAGATTATTATTAGGTTATGTTTATAGTAACCGGGTTATGTTGTATGTGAAGAGTATCAGGTTATGTGCATGATGGCTTGGTAATATGGTATGCAAATGTTTACTAAGCTATGTATATATAATGTTTCCAGGCGATCTGATGTAAATGGATATAACAACCATGTTAATCTGACCTTGATTTCCCCTCACCAATCAACGTTTACTATTAAAAATGGGAAGTTGGTAATATAAGAAGGGAAACTATTAACTTAGTGATTGAGGATTAAGTACGAATAACCTAACGAACATCAATTTAGCATCAGTAAACATATTAAGGAAGTTTCCGGCTGCAGAGCTAGTTTCTTATATTCAAATAAGAGGTTGATAAATAGGTAATTAATAGACATACACTAGCAATGTTTGGTCAGTAATATTTTTCTCTTTATCGGAGAAGTATAAAAACAAATATATTAACTCGTATGTTCATATATACTTAAGAAATTTGAATTTAAGAATAAATCTATATAATATCTTGGGCTGATATGTAGGAAGCGATCAGAATACAAAAGGCCGACATTTCGATAATAACTGTTCAGCACAACCGGGTTCTCTCCTTTAACAGTACCCAGCAGGCAGAACATATTACATCCGTTCTAAAATGGAACGATTGCAAATAGATTAATAATATTAGAATAACCCCATTGCTCGTATCCAC
>NW_008708831.1:1633-4186 GCF_000327385.1 Lottia gigantea | reverse complement strand
GATAACAAATTTACCACAGTTACGCAAATTCTGACTAATACGAAAGATTCAGTTGTTATAGATCACAACACAGCAATACTTTTAAAAACATACAATATTTTATTGATTAAAGAATCNCATTGTGTATGAAATATTAGGGTTATTGGTTATCTAAATAGCGAATTAGCTCTACTCTCGCTGGTCTCGATTTATCAATAGTTATACAAGTCATTTAGACAGTATCTAACTCTTGATACTGAAGGTCCGAATTCTTGTCAGTTACTTTCAGGGGCCATGTGCTTACAATGCTCTTATTCAAGATACTTGATTATAGGAGTACAGGACTATTCTATTCTATTCTATTCTATTCTATTCTATTCTATTCTATTCTACAACTTCTATCACTGATACTTATCGAGCGTTCAAGACTTACAAAAACCATGTGTTTTCAGCGCCCTTATTCAAGATATTTGAGTATAGAAAGAGTGTAGGTTGATTCTATTCTATTCTATTCTATTCTATTCTATTCTATTCTATTCTATTCTATTCTATTCTATCGCCTGTACTGGTTTGTAAAAATATAAATTCCTTAAACCGTATTGACAATGTTAAATAGTGTTGAATATATATTGGTGTGAATACGGTTTGTTTTCCTCGATATATCATTTTCAAATTGACAATAGAATGAGTATAAAAACACGTCTTCACAGTCATTTTCTTGACTGAAAATCAATTTCTAATTTTAAATTCTAAATATTTCGTGTTCTTACATTTAGTTTTATAAATTAGAGATTTCAATAATGCTTTGTCAAGAAAGTTTGAATTAGGTTTTCGACAAGTGTTTTCTTTAACCGTACACTGTTATCAAAGTATTATCTAATATTCTCTTTACTATAAACTGAGGTTTAGTACTATTATTCTCTTTAACTGTGAACTGAGGTTTAGCACTAGTATTCTCTGTAACTGTCAATTAAGTTTTAGCATTTTGGCACTAGTATTCTCTTTAACTGTGAACTGAGGTTAGCACTACTATTCTCTTTATACTATAAACTGAGGCTTAGTACTAGTATTCTCTTAAACTGTGAACTGAGGTTTAGCACTAGTATTCTCTTTACTGTAAACTGAGGTTTAGCACTATTAATCTCTTTAACTGTGAACTGAGGTTTAGTACTATCATTCTCTTTAACTATTAACTAAGGTTTAGTATTAATATTCTCTTAAACTGTGAACTGAGGTTTAGTACTAGTATTCTCTTTACCGTAAACTAAGGTTTAGCACTATTAATCTCTTTAACTGTGAACTGAGGTTTAGTACTATCATTCTCTTTAACTATTAACTAAGGTTTAGTATTAGTATTCTCTTTAACTGTAAATTGAGTTTTAGCACTAGTATTCTCTTTAACTGTGAACTGGGAATTTAAGGTTGTAATATTGCGGTTAAGCAATGTTACGAAAGCACAGGCACAGGCATGTAGGCGTAACCTCTAGTGATAGAGCAATGTTTGTGAAGTTAGTTTAAAAGAATGATATAGAATATTTGAAATGCAAATCCATTATCTTCCGAATCTGAAATATATAAGAAGAATACTGGTGGTTAGCACTACTATTCTCTTTATACTATAAACTGAGGCTTAGTACTAGTATTCTCTTTTACTGTAAATTTAGTTTTAGCACTAGTATTCTCTTTAACTGTAAATTGAGTTTTAGCACTAGTATTCTCTTTAACTGTGAACTGAGGTTAGCACAACTATTCTCTTTATACTATAACCTGAGGCTTAGTACTAGTATTCTCTTTAACTGTAAACTGAAGTGTAGCACTAGTATTCTCTTTACTGTGAACATGCAGTTTAGTATTAATATTCTCTTAAACTGTGAACTGAGGTTTAGCACTAGTATTCTCTTTACTGTAAACTGAGGTTTTATTAATCTCTTTAACTGTGAACTGAGGTTTAGTACTATCATTCTCTTTAACTGTTAACTAAGGTTTAGTATTAATATTATCTTAAACTGTGAACTGGGGTTTAGTACTAGTATTCTCGTTCATGTAAACTGAGGAATCTCTTTAACTGTGATCTGAGGTTTAGTACTATCATTTTCTTTAACTGTTAACTAATGTTTAGTATTAATATTCTCTTAAACTGTTAACTGAGGTTTAGCACTCTTATTCTTTTAATTTAAACCGAGGTTTAGCACCAATATTCTCTTTAACCGTGAACTGGGGTTTAGCAATATTATTCTCTTTAACTGTTAACTGAGGTTTAGCATTAGTAATCTCTTTAACTGTGAATTGAGATTTAGTACTAGTATTCTCTTCAACCGTGAACTGGGTTTTAGCATTAGTATTCTTTTTAACAGTGTACTGAGGTTAGGTACTATTATTCTCTTTAACTCTTAACTGAGGTTTAGCACTATTATTCTCTTTACTATAAACTGAGATTTAGTACTACTGCTCTCTGCAACTGAGGTTTAGTACTA
This sequence comes from Lottia gigantea, assembly GCF_000327385.1. Classification (NCBI taxonomy): domain Eukaryota; kingdom Metazoa; phylum Mollusca; class Gastropoda; family Lottiidae; genus Lottia; species Lottia gigantea. The sequence goes on along the minus strand of NW_008708831.1, from coordinate 1,733 downwards.
GTATTCAACTGTGAACTGGGATTTAGCACCAGTATTCTCTTTAACTGAGGTATGTTAATGTTAAACTATTATATTCGTTATACGTAATCCGAGACTTTAC
>NW_008708831.1:0-1393 GCF_000327385.1 Lottia gigantea | reverse complement strand
CCAAGGCTTGAATGATAAAATATGCATCAAATTAAATATTATAACGTCTGAATGATATCAATAGATTCTCAAATGCTCAAAATATTCCCAATTTTAACTGTGTGTATTTACTGAATAAGTTGCAATACCGAACTATTTTTAAGAGTGGAAGCGTATCTGAGTTACGAAACTAGAAACCGGAAAGACGATTAGGAGGATTTTTAAAGACAGTTCGCGCCATAATGAGTTATTTCGTCCTCATTAACATTACTGTGCTTACATTTTTATGTTTATTCACTTAGTATTTATCAAATAAAATTCATTCTTTTCATATGTGTCTTTAAAAACACCATGTTTAATTAAGTTTTACAGTCTGTTTTACTGATTTATTTCCCTTAATTTTATTGATCGCTCGAACGTACGGAAGATCAGAGCCTATGATAGTTATTGTAGTTTGTCCTCTAAATTCTACTATGCAAGACCAAGTTGTAAGTTTTCTTTGATTATTCCAGTTTTAAAGCTAGGCCTATTCTACAATGATATTAGATTGATTTAAACAATATTTCATTCATTGTACACAATAATATATTATTATATTTATGATAAGGTTTCAGAAACAAGCCGAGGCTTATTTTAATCCATCACCAAATGAAATTTACAAAAATACACAGAATTCATAAGAGAATATCAATATGCATATTATCATTATTTTTCAGACAGGGTTAGCAGAAAGAGGAATTATGGCTTCGGTAGTCTTCGGCTGTGAAAAGATGCACCCGTCGTTTCGTCTCACTTCCGGTATTAATGTCTACGCGTGAAGTATTTTAAACATGGCTGGTCAATAGGTCAGGGTAATATCTCCGATAGGTAGAATTTCTCTGTTGATCAGGATGCGAACGTTCCACTAAGTTGTCCAGACGGCATGAATGATCTATTGTCACTTAACTGTTGGATGCTTTCAAAATGAGATAAATACGAAATATTTCACATTTTTTACCACGATCGTATATCATATAATATATGTATCGACATTGATTGAATACCATTTCACACGTGTTGCTATTATTAATCTCAATGGCCAACAAATCACAGGATGATAATGGCCGGACATAATAACAGTATTTACTCACGCTGGTATCATATTTGCCACTTGATTTACTAGTTTTCCTGGTTATAATTGAGAGATTCGACCATTAAAGGCGAAGGTACATATGTTAACAATTTGTTTACATCGTAAAGTGATTTTAAACCGATAAAGTGGTTGAAAGAGTGGGAGGAAAATTCATAATTTACGACAAATTTAATTGCAATATGAAAGAAAAACTGGTGTAAATAGATAAAGGGGTTTATAGTTTAAAGGGACAGGTATAGTGTTCACAGTTCACAGTTCACCGTCAATATTTGAGCCTCAAAT
>NW_008708830.1:8968-9787 GCF_000327385.1 Lottia gigantea | reverse complement strand
TTAAACGCGTCGAAATTTGTTAAAAATAGTTCGTGAGCAGGATTGAAGCTACAGTTTTCAACCGATTCTGATGAAACTTGGTGTAATCATTGGAATTGATAAGATCTCGAACAAGATTTAACTTGACGCATTTTCGATGAACATTTTTTGAGTTATTGCCCTTGACTTTGTAAAAGCATGTCAAAATTTGTTAAAAATAGTTCGTGAGCAGGATTGAAGCTACAGTTTTCAACCGATTCTGATGAAACTTGGTGTGATCATTGGAATTGATAAGATCTCGGACAAGATCTAACTTGACGCATTTCTGATGAACGGTTTTTGAGTTATTGCCCTTGACTTTGTTAAAACGTGTTGAAATTTGTTAAAAATAGTTTGTGAGCAGGATTGACGCTATAGTTTTCAACCGATTCTGATGAAACTTGGTGTGATCATTGGAATTGATAAGATCTCGGACAAGTTCTAACTTGACGCATTTTCGATGAACGGTTTTTGAGTTATTGACCTTGACTTTGTAAAAACGCATCAATATTTGTTAAAAATAGTTCGTGAGCAGGATTGAAGCTACAGTTTTCAACCGATTCTGATGAAACTTGGTGTGATCATTGGAATTGATAAGATCTTGGACAAGTTCTAATTTGACGCATTTTCAATGAAAGGTTTTTGAGTTATTGCCCTTGACTTTGTAAAAACGCGTCAAAATTTGTTAAAAATAGTTTGTGAGCAGGATTGAAGCTACAGTTTTCAACCGATTCTGATGAAACTTGGTGTGATCATTGGAATTGATAAGATCTCGGACAAGTTCTAACTTGACGCATTTTC
>NW_008708830.1:7568-8918 GCF_000327385.1 Lottia gigantea | reverse complement strand
GTGCTTTATTTTATCTGAATTGCAAGACTCAGATATGTCTGAAAATGGTCCCTGATACACAAAAAACAATTTTAGAAAAAATCTCTCTAATGAATAAATAAAAAATAGTTAATCATTACCAAATTTTACAAACAGCCGTTAGATTTAGTCTAAGATAGAATTGGATATATGACTGACAGTGACAATGTTGTGACATGGTGTGTAATTTGAGAAAAACAATTTTCAAGACAGGGACAATGGTAGGACAATGGTACTATTGTTTTGATCTGTCAGGTGTCATTAAAGTAGTTAATAGCATATTGGTTGTTATTCTGTTATTAAGTGAAGAACTACAATTGTTTGAAACCAAAAGATACCTGACAAAACAGACACAATAATAATACATGATACATAACCTCATAACTCTCACTATTCAACTTAAATCAGAATCAATTTCTCTTTTGTAAAATTAGAATTCTCAGACTTGGCCAATGAGAGTAGACTTACCTTGTGTCAAAGTTATTCAACAGAATCCCTAGTAATCCATAAAGCTAAGTAATTTGTCAAAAATGTCTCAAATTTAAACTTTGTTTGAGATAATTACTAAAAGGCTATGGCTGGCCATTTTCGGACCTTGAATTTATTTAAATGGTCTTCAGAAGTACTAGAACTGCCAAAAAAACACGATCCCTTCAAAAATATATAGTCTATTGATGCCATTGCTATATATGGCAGTGTCTCAAGAAAACTCTTAATCTTTTCCGTTTCTGAGACTAAGGTGGAATTAGTCAAATGGAAGGTAAATATGTCTCTTTAATTTCATAAATATATTATATGTAGCTTCATTCTAAGAGGTAGCTTTCCTTTGAAATATTGCTGAATATATACATTTCAAAGATTACTTTGATAGATAGCTAAGCTAAGCTAAGATAAGATAAGATAAGATAAGCTAAGCTAAGATAAGATAAGATAAGATAAGATAAGATAAGATAAGATAAGATAAGATAAGATAAGATGATAAGTTTATTGTATCAAATATACCCATTAAAGGTATCATACAACCATAGTACATTTGAGAAAGGTACAAAATTTACAAAATGAAATGAAAGGTGGATATTTCCTCTAAATGATGATTCATAGAGAAAGTGATATATTTATTATAAAAAGAAATAGTACTAATAGAACATGATGAAAACTAAAATAAAGACTCAAATAAAATTCACAGAAAATTGTATACAGAATAGATAATATAGTACACAATAGATGATATAATACAGAATATTTAACGCATATTGAACACAGAATATATACGTTAAGTCAATAATATTGTGAAAAAATAAAAATACAAATATAAATAAAACACCTTCAACG
>NW_008708830.1:0-2019 GCF_000327385.1 Lottia gigantea | reverse complement strand
GTGCAATCATGCTATCAGGGTCCCCAATACATCCTTTTAAAAATATCTGTCTTGGATTCCATTGGAATTTAAAATGATGATAAAGTATAATGTAATGTGAGAAGGGATATTTCTATGTACAGTGAATGTAAATATGGAATTTGTATTTTTCAGAAGAAATTTGCCAGAGAGATAACGTAATTTATAAATATCAGTTTGATGATATTGATGATGTCATAGTATCAAAATCTCCAGTCATCTTTCATAAATTTACGTCACCAAATCTTCACACTCTAAATTATACGATGTTCAACCAAGGTAAGTAACGACTATATATATATAGACTGACGATGGCTGCTATAGAACTTAGAAATGAGAGAGGGAGGGGTGGGGCACTCTAAGAGATTCTAAGAGCTAAACAAACTTGCTTTCTTCCTCTATCAGATGACCTTTCATTTTACCTTCTTTCATTTTCTTTCCTAATTTTTCCCATTTTTCCCTCTGGTCTTTGGGAGGGTGGGCAGTCTTTAGAGCAGCCACTTTATACTTATGAGAAAATATCATGTGGATGTATTGTATCAGATATATATTTTTATTTTCAAATGCTTATATGTAAAATAGTACTCAATACATCTATTGTAGAGAGATATAGAAATACCACTGTTAAAATAGTGCTAAATACATCTATTGTAGAGAGATATAGAAATACCACTGTTAAAATAGTACTCAATACATCTATTGTAGAGAGATATAGAAATACCACTGTTAAAATAGTACTAGAAACATCAATTGTAGAGAGATAGGGAAATACCACTGTTAAAATAGTACTAAATACATCTATTGTAGAGAGATATAGAAATACCACTGTTAAAATAGTACTCAATACATCTATTGTAGAGAGATATAGAAATACCACTGTTAAAATAGTACTCAATACATCAATTGTAGAGTGATATAGAAATACCACTGTTAAAATAGTACTCAATACATCTATTGTAGAGAGATATAGAAATACCACTGTTAAAATAGTGCTCAATATATCAATTGTAGAGAGATATAGAAATACCACTTTAAAAATAGTGTTCAATACATCAATTGTAGAGTGATAAAGAAATACTACTGTTAAAATAGTGTTCAATACATCTATTGTAGAGAGATATAGAAATATCACTGTTAAAATAGTACTCAATACATCTATTGTAGAGAGATATAGAAATACCACTGTTAAAATAGTACTCAATATATCAATTGTAGAGAGATATAGAAATACCATTTTAAAAATAGTGTTCAATACATCAATTGTAGAGTGATAAAGAAATACTACTGTTAAAATAGTGCTAAATACATCTATTGTAGAGAGATATAGAAATACCACTGTTAAAATAGTACTCAATACATCTATTGTAGAGAGATATAGAAATACCACTGTTAAAATAGTACTCAATACATCAATTGTAGAGTGATATAGAAATACCACTGTTAAAATAGTACTCAATACATCTATTGTAGAGAGATTTAGAAATACCACTGTTAAAATAGTACTCAATACATCTATTGTAGAGAGATATAGAAATACCACTGTTAAAATAGTGCTCAATATATCAATTGTAGAGAGATATAGAAATACCACTGTTAAAATAGTGTTCAATACATCAATTGTAGAGTGATATAGAAATACTACTGTTAAAATAGTGTTCAATACATCTATTGTAGAGAGATATAGAAATATCAGTGTTAAAATAGTACTCAATACATCTATTGTAGAGCGATATAGAAATACCACTGTTAAAATAGTACTCAATATATCAATTGTAGAGAGATATAGAAATACCATTGTTAAAATAGTGTTCAATACATCAATTGTAGAGTGATATAGAAATACTACTGTTAAAATAGTGTTCAATACATCTATTGTAGAGTGATATAGAAATACTACTGTTAAAATAGTGTTCAATACATCAATTGTAGAGTGATATAGAAATACTACTGTTAAAATAGTGTTCAATACATCAATTGTAGAGAGATATAGAAATACCACTG
>NW_008708829.1:120950-121655 GCF_000327385.1 Lottia gigantea | reverse complement strand
GATTTGTTTTATGAACAAAGCTAGCTACTTTTGGAATTATTGTTTTACCTAGAGAAAATAATGAAGACAAGATACCGTCGCCCGAATAATCTTCGAATCTGTGTTGTTCGTGTTTTAGAATTAAACTCATCCTATTTTTAAATGAGTTAATTTAGTCTGTTTTTTATCCAAAAAGAGTTATCTCCCTTCTACATTATATAAAACCAGATCTTATTTTTATATAAGGGTATTTTTAATATGCTTTTTTTTGATGGAATGTAGGAAATTGATTGAAGGTGTTTTTAGTGTATGAAATGTAGGATGTTTTGCTGTAAGAATTTATAGGGAATTTAGGTCTTTTTTGGGAGCTTTCATATTGGTCGCATTTTCCCCATTAAAATGAAATGGAATGGGGATTCCCCCTATGCTACCAATATGAAAGCTCTAGTACTACTAGTAACAACATCATATTATACCTTACCTATAACTTGTAAATACATCGTGTTAGATCTTACCTATACTAGTAAAAACATCATGTTACAACTTACCTATAACTAGTAAATACATCATGTTAGAACGTACTTATAACTAGTAAAAACATCATGTTAGAACTCACCTATAACTAGTAAAAACATCATGTTAGAACTTACCTATAACTAATAATAACATCATGTTAGAACTTACCTATAACTAGTAAAAACATCATGTGAGAACGTACCTATAACT
>NW_008708829.1:111648-116754 GCF_000327385.1 Lottia gigantea | reverse complement strand
AAAACATCATGTTACAACTTACCTATAACCAATTAAAACATCATGTTAGAACTTACCTATAACTAGTAAAAACATCATGTTACAACTTACCTATAACTAGTAAAAACATCATGTTAGAACTTACCTATAACTAATAAAAACATCATGTTAGAACTTATCTATAACTAGTAAAAACATCATGTTACAACTTACCTATAACTAGTAACAACATCATATTAGAACTTACCTATAACTAGTAAATACATCGTGTTAGAACTTACCTATAACTAGTAAATACATCATGTTAGAACTTACCTATAACTAGTAAAACATCATGGTAGAACTTACCTATAACTAATAAAAACATCATGTTAGAACTAACCTATAACTAGTAAAAACATCATGTTAGATCTTACCTATAACTAGTAAAAATATCATGTTACAACTTACCTATAACTAATTAAAACATCATGTTAGAACTTACCTATAACTAGTAAAAACATCATGTTACAACTTACCTATAACTAGTAAAAACATCATGTTAGAACTTACCTATAACTAATAAAAACATCATGTTACAACTTACCTATAACTAATTAAAACATCATGTTAGAACTTACCTATAACTAGTAAAAACATCATGTTACAACTTACCTATAACTAGTAAAAACATCATGTTAGAACTTACCTATAACTAATAAAAACATCATGTTAGAACTTATCTATAACTAGTAAAAACATCATGTTACAACTTACCTATAACTAGTAAATACATTATGTTAGAACTTACCTATAACTAATAACAACATCATATTAGAACTTACCTATAACTAGTAAATACATCGTGTTAGAACTTACCTATAACTAGTAAATACATCATGTTAGAACTAACCTATAACTAGTAAAAACATCATGTTAGATCTTACCTATAACTAGTAAAAATATCATGTTAGAACTTACCTATAACTAGTAAAACATCATGGTAGAACTTACCTATAACTAGTAAAAACATCATGTTAGAACTAACCTATAACTAGTAAAAACATCATGTTAGAACTTACCTATAACTAGTAAAAACATCATGTTAGAACTAACCTAAAACTAATAAAAACATCATGTTAGAACTTACCTATAACTAATAAAAACATCATGTTATAACTTACCTATAACTAATAAATACATCATGTTAGAACTAACCTATAACTAGTAAAAACATCATGTTAGATCTTACCTATAACTAGTAAAAATATCATGTTAGAACTTACCTATAACTAGTAAAACATCATGGTAGAACTTACCTATAACTAGTAAAACATCATGGTAGAACTTACCTATAACTAATAACAACATCATATTAGAACTTACCTATAACTAGTAAATACATCGTGTTAGAACTTACCTATAACTAGTAAATACATCATGTTAGAACTAACCTATAACTAGTAAAAATATCATGTTAGATCTTACCTATAACTAGTAAACACATTGTGTTACAACTTACCTATAACTAATAAAAACATCATGTTAGAACTTACCTATAACTAGTAAAAACATCATGTTAGAACTTACCTATAACTAGTGAAAACATCATGTTAGAACTTACCTATAACTAGTAAAAACATCATGATAGAACTTACCTATAACTAATAAAAACATCATGTTATAACTTACCTATAACTAGTAAATACATCATGATAGAACTTACCTATAACTAATAAAAACATCATGTTAGATCTTACCTATAACTAGTAAAAACATCATGTTAGAACTTACCTATAACTAGTAAAAACATCATCTTAGAACTTACCTATAACTAGTAAATACATCATGTTAGATCTTACCTATAACTAGTAAAAACATCATGATAGAACTTACCTATAACTAGTAAAAACATCATGTTACAACTTACCTATAACTAGTAAAAACATCATGTTAGAACTTACCTATAACTAGTAAAAACATCATGTTAGAACTTACCTATAACTGGTAAAAACATCATGTTAGAACTTACCTATAACTGGTAAAAACATCATGTTAGAACTTACCTATAACTGGTAAAAACATCATGTTAGAACTTACCTATAACTAGTAAAAACATCATGTTAGAACTTACCTATAACTGGTAAAAACATCATGTTAGAACTTACCTATAACTGGTAAAAACATCATGTTAGAACTTACCTATAACTGGTAAAAACATCATGTTAGAACTTACCTATAACTAGTAAAAACATCATGTTAGAACTTACCTATAACTAGTAAAAACATCATGTTAGAACTTACCTATAACTGGTAAAAACATCATGTTAGAACTTACCTATAACTAATAAAAACATCATGTTAGAACTGGAGGTTTAAATCTAACAACTTAACATCCCAAACTTTCTGTTCATCTGAAAACTTTAAATTGATGAGCTAAGTCTAAGGAATATATTTTCATCTTGCTATTGATTTGAGATACTCATTTTGCATTTGAGTACTTGAATTAATATTACCTTGTTTGTGAAAATTCATATAATAATTTGTTGCCTTATGAACATGATAATTGATATTGAATAATTGTAATTAAATCTTTTACATGTTTTGTTACATTGTTATTATAAACTCGAGTATAAGATGTAAAATATTCTTTGTTTATTAAATGATGGTTTCTTCTACTTCTCCACTGATGAATGGAACAAGTAGCATGGTTCGAAAGTCTTGACAATGCATTATAGTATACAGTCTTAATAGACCTGACATGGGGAACATCTCAAAGCACTGCTCTGGGAAAGCCATCTGAAACTTGTGTAAGCGATGTTGATAATATTTTCTATACTCTTGATGTTGTATTTTTGCACATAATAAAGATATATTTCAAAGCTTACACTCGTGAAAAGATACGAAAATATGAAAAGGCCATGGCCTATTTGGACGACTGAAAGGGAACTTTTAAAGCCATTAAAGCAGTATATAGTAATTACTACGCCGTCTCACATTGGAAAAACTATTGTTTCCTGAAAAGTTCTCTGACAAATATCAGTTGGTCGACAGTTCAGGATCCATTGCAGCCTTTTTTTTGTTATCAATATTGTTTAGTTTATGGAACGATATCCTGGTCACGTGGTAACCAAAGTTAGCAGACCAACCTTAATGACAGGGAGAGTTTCAGAATGATTTTCGGAACTTTTTTACAAATCAATGTGAATGTAATAATCGACTGGTAAAATTGTTTCAGTATGAGAGAATGTAACTTTAATAATTCCAAATGAATAATTTATCTTTACAACAGAACCAAAGTTTATTACTAATCTCCTAATTAATTCTCACTTCATTAAACTACTTCTCAGTAAGTAATTAATAACGCTGGATATATTTGGGTGAAATTAGTAAATATATATTATGATATTGTATATTTTTCACTTTATATTTCATATATCAATGAAATCTTAGACATTGTAAAAATATCAAATCACTTACTTCTCTCATCTCTTCTACAGTTCATTTCTTACCTTTAATTACTGATCTTTTCTCACCTTGTCAGTTTGGATATTGGGATACATAGTTACCTAGAGAGTCATTAGATACTCAGATTTTGTTTAGTCAAGTTGTATTTTTTTGGAGTTGTATGATAGTGTTCTGGATTTTCTATTATATAGTTGTAAGGTATGTATAGTGTTTTGTAGTTTGATAAGTTTAAGTTTTAAACTAGATATAGAATAATACAAGTGTAGCTGGGGGCATTGAATGACTCCTGAACAGCTCTCCAATTCAACTGTCAAACCTCCCCTCAAGTAATGCTCATCAGGAGTCCAGGGTTTTAGTCAAGATGCTGGATAGTGGTTTCCGAGAGAAATCTTAGGAATAAGCTTAAACTAAATATATTAACATTCACATAAACATTTACAAAACGAACACATTTGACAAGACATTATGAAATATTTACAAATAAACGTTCCCATGTGTCCCTTACCCTAACGAAGAACAGGTTCACTTCTAGAGCTGAACAATGAAGTTCCTCTAGTAGATTACCTAGATTTCACCCAACCCGGGTATAAATTTAGAACACAAACCGAATTATCAGATCATTACGGACTTACCATCTGTAAACACTTAAATCTGCGAGGGGGGCCGAGCAAAGGCCATTGAATTTTCCAGAGGAGAGGTCATTACGAAATATTTACCAATAAATGTTCCCAGCTGATGAGTCCCTTACCCTTCTTTAGAACAGGTTCACTACTAGAGCGGAACATTGGAGTTCACGTAGTAGATTACCTAGAATTACTTTAGTTACTAAATATAGACAATAGGGAATATACATATAATTATATAACATATATACACAAATACCCTACACAGGTAAACATATTTTAATATAAGAACTTCATTAGATTAAGGTATTAATGTAGTAATTTATAAACATATCCTGTTTCTGGAATTTAGTATAGTGTAGTAAATTGATAAAACAGTTGCCGACACTAGCTAGTCATCTTTTAACCCCACTTACATTTATTTATATATATATGTATATCAGTTGTATATATTTATTCTAAATAATATTAATATATTATTGCATAGTTGGCAATTATTACTATGGGCAGTATGAATTTGTAGTAATTTTTATCTTGTTTGTAATAATTGTATTTTAGAATTGTAAATAATTGTTATATTTGTTTTGCAGGGTTTGATAAAAAAACCATAAAGAATCCTGTCTGATTATTCAAACTACCCCAGACCCCTATATAACAAAAACAGAATTTTCGCAAAAACGGATTCGAATTCAACTATTCGACTAATCGTGTGAGTACTATTTATACTGCTTCCTGAATCTAAAATTATCAACATTTGAAATCTGCTCTAGTACTAACGAAACCCAAAATCTAAAAAAACTTTTCATACGAGGAAATATATCAATTATAAGATGTGTTTTAAGGAATCCGGAATAGACAATGATGATAGCAACACCATGCATGCACTATAGGGAAATTTGGTAACAGCAGCCAATGTAATTTCCAATAGTATTTAACATTATACAAGGCAGACTTATATTGTGTTGATTACTACTTGGACTACATAAAAATAATATAGACAGTTTGAGATTATGACTCAGACAAAACCACAAATCCAAAACAACATATAAATATTGGC
>NW_008708829.1:107001-109793 GCF_000327385.1 Lottia gigantea | reverse complement strand
AATTTCATATATCTTTTTTTACATTATAGAGTGTGTTTTAACGATTGATAATTTTAAACTTGAATTAACTTTTTATAACAATTTTATTGGGACATTCTGTTTTTATTGAGACCAATCTATTTATTTATTTTTCTCTTTTTGGTTTTTAGATCTTTATTTTCTATATGTGTGTATTTTACAAAATATAACAGCGCCACGGAGCAGTATTATTTACTGGATTGAAGGTGTTCTATAGAAGTATTACATTATTATTGTTATAAAGGCATAGAATCAGCACGATAACGGCAAGATGAAACAAAAGGACTGATAAAGGCACAGAATCCGGACTGAGAAACGTTATGCAAAAAACAAATATTACAATAAAGCGAATACTGTGGAACTAGATAGTATGTACTGATTGACTAGAAGTAATATTATTGGTGCCCAGTTATATAACTATTATTTTGTCATTCAAGGATAACAACTAAGGTTCACAGTTTAAGATGCTTTCTTCCAGCTGGCCTTTGGCCAAACCTTTTGACATTCATCTTTCCCGGATTATCCGTACCTATTTACAGCTGGGTCGACTGGAATTATGAGTGAAGATGACTTTTTCAAGGTTGACTATCACACGCCGATCGATAAATGAACCCACTGTCTTCAATTGCTCAACGTAAGCAAGCAAATGACGTCATGCTATGAACCCAAACTCTAACCGACTGTGCTATAGAACCTCACAAATGATATTACACATCTTGACATCATAACCTGGATTGTTAAACAGAACAAGACACCTGACATCACTTCTATATCCAGGTAAATGGTGGTCACTGCCTCCAATCTGTACCAATAAATAATCAGCAATTCCAAATAAACCACACATATCAGTTGTAGAGTTGAGTGTATTATCAATCACTAGTCCAGTTGAGTTGAACGTCAACATGTGTATTTTTTGGACTGTCGAAAAATATCGAGGAATAGGTTAATTCTGGGTGTTTAGGGCCGACAGGGAAACATTCTGTAATATTCGGGGATACTCCAATCTGCTTGTGTACAACATCATCGGTAAAACTATCTCTTCCTATCGGCCACAAATATTTAGGTGGTACCAGAATACAGCCTAGTCCTACACTCGTAACTGACAAATACAATATATTACTTAGAGAGACCTCTGTACTATTTTGGGGATTGATTTAAGTGTTGTATGTATGTTAATAGAATACTTTAGAATATGGCAAGAGGCAAGTTGTCGCTTACAGTGTATTTTTGATAAACGGGACGTGGATACACTTCCCGGAAACGATACAGACGAAATTTACTTTATATTTAATAGTATATCGATAATCTCACATCGTACATAACATTGGACACATCCATTTGTCTAGTTCTACCTTTACGATTTACTAGAATTTATCAACCACTAGTGACGTCATCCTATTGTACTGGTAGAATTATATCTCTCCTATTATATATTTTATAGAAAACCTAGGATGTTATTTATAATGCTTAACGATGCATGTTATATCACCTTGTATATTGTGAATAAGGTTGTAGAGATTTCTATATTTGTCTATAGGATCTTAACAATGTCAGTCCCCATGTTATTTCCTAGAATTATGAGAGACTCGAAGATAGACAACTAAAGGGGTGGGCAAACTAGTGGTCTTGGTCGGAGACTTTTGTCGCCGATGAGAATCTTGAGTTTCAACGACTGGCACTGGCACAGGCTGTTTTCCACTTTGTCTATAATCACGTGCGAGCATGCAATTGAAGGGAAAATGAATCTGATTGGATGATGACGGTCTATCTTCAAGACGATAAAACTATCGGAGACAATTATCAAACTTGTTTGATATTATGAAATGTTATATTGTACTCAAGATTTGAGTCGGCGACAAAAATTTCCGACAAAAACCACTCGTGTGTCCGCACCTTAAATTTCAACTTCTTAACAAGTCTATGTAACAAGTCGCCATTGGCTAAACAGAGTATTTGTAGGCACGAGTTCCGGCCCTTGTTTTATTTTCATTTATTGTTTTCCCGAAAGGAAAATAGAAGTCTGCAACGTCAGTCAGATAAAACACTTTCCCTCGGGTTTATATGATATTTAAAACCCTTTAGCTTCGAAAACTCATTGGAATACAGGTTATAAAATTGATAAAAACCCTCGGCCTTGTTTATCTTATATAAAACTATGTAAATAAAGTACAATATGAAAAGATCTTACCTATATCTAGTAAAACCATTATGTTATATCTGGAGGTCTACTATTGAACAACTTTCTCTCTAACTGAAGGCGTTGGAGTGATCAACAAACACTTGGATTTATATTATCAATTGCTATTGATTAAATATACATTTATTTGTTGTTTGTTAAAATTTACATATTAATTTGATGACATATACTACATTATAATATTGAACAAAAACAAGTTTTTTTACAGGTTTTCTCATTGATATAGTCCAACTGTAAACTCGAATGTAAAATGTTATTATTCTACATTGTCTTTGTTATGTGGATAAAAAATCACAAGGTCGGCAAGTGTTGACCGGATAAAACCGCCCTGTCCATAACACCTTGAGTGGACAAAAGTGGACAATACTGATTAAAGCAACACTTTGTTGAAATTTCACCCAGTTTTTTTCTTAAATCCGAGGCATTTAATCATACACAATAATTTCAAAGTTATAATTGTTATATATGCAGTATGTACATTCAGATAGTATAATGAAAATTATATTAATTCGCAGACTCGAATAATAATATAAATTCATAGTAAAATTACATATAGATACTAAGATAGCTTTTTCAA
>NW_008708829.1:92995-106101 GCF_000327385.1 Lottia gigantea | reverse complement strand
TTCCTGACCTTTTCCACAGAATTTCCATTTATTTTACTTTGCAAAAGAAACATTTAATCTATAATATTTAAAATAAATGTACGACAATGTAATTAGGCGTAATAATCTTTAACCGACTGACTTAATGCCCTTCTAACCCTGACCCCCCCTAACAACCACCTTCGTAAAGACCCGCGAAATTACTAGGATATGTTATGCCTTAAACTGAATCTGGGAATTGTTACATAGAATTGATTTTACTTTGCAAAAGAAACATTTAATCTGTAATATTTAAAATAAATGTACGACAATGTAATTAGGCGTAATAATCTTTAACCGACTGACTTAATGCCCTTCTAACCCTGACCCCCCTAACAACCACCTTCGTAAAGACCCGCGAAATTACTAGGATATATTATGCCTTAAACTGAATCTGGGAATTGTTACATAGAATTGAAAAATAATAATCAAATTAAACGACATTAAAAATGTTCAAGTGAGCGACGACTCAAACAGTATTACTTCATTTGCTGTGTAAACATACCATATTTCTTCTTAATATGGCAATTTATAAAAAATAGTTTTGTTAATGAAAGTTAAATACTTCTTTCCTGAACAACATCGTGACCTTCTTAGTTATTGTTTACTATGTAGTAAAGCTGGACTGAGCCAACAATATCAATGTATACTGCTTGTATGCTGGTAATAACCACCTCCACCTACATATTACAATATTACTTACAAATAAACCTACATCAACAATATAATATCAATTCCCTCTCAATAATTATAATATACAACTTTTATTAATTTATACTACCTTTAATATAAACCTACATCAACAATATAATATCAATTCCCTCTCTATAATTATAATATACAACTTTTATTAATTTATATTACCTTTAACATAATCCTATACTAACAATATAATATCAATTCCCTCTCAATATTTATAATATACAACTTTTATTAATTTATATTACCTTTAACATAATCCTATACTAACAATATAATATCAATTCCCTCTCAATATTTATAATATACAACTTTTATTAATTTATATTACCTTTAACATAAACCTACATCAACAATATAATATCAATTCCCTCTCAATAATTATAATATACAACTTTTATTAATTTATATTACCTTTAACATAATCCTATACTAACAATATAATATCAATTCCCTCTCAATATTTATAATATAAAACTTTTATTAATTTATATTACCTTTAACATAAACCTACATCAACAATATAATATCAATTCCCTCTCAATAATTATAATATACAACTTTTATGAATTTATATTACCTTTAACATAAACCTACATCAACAATATAATATCAATCCCCTCTCAATAATTATAATATACAACTTTTATTAATTCATATTACCTTTAACATAAACCTACACCAACAATATAATATCAATTCCCTCTCTATAATTATAATATACAACTTTTATTAATTTATATTACCTTTAACATAAACCTACATCAACAATATAATATCAATTCCCTCTCAATAATTATAATATACAACTTTTATTAATTTATATAACCTTTAACATAAACCTACACCAACAATATAATATCAATTCCCTCTCAATAATTATAATATACAACTTTTATTAATTTATATTACCTTTAACATAAACCTACACCAACAATATAATATCAATTCCCTCTCTATAATTATAATATACAACTTTTATTAATTTCTATTACCTTTAACATAAACCTACATCAACAATATAATATCAATTCCCTCTCAATAATTTTAATATACTACTTTTATTAATTTATATTACCTTTAATATAAACCTACATCAACAATATAATATCAATTCCCTCTCAATAATTATAATATACTACTTTTATTAATTTATATTACCTTTAAGATAAACCTACAACCTTTAACATAAACCTATACTAACAATATAATATCATATCCCTCTCAATAATTATAATATACAACTTTTATTAATTTATATTACCTTTAACATAAACCTACACCAACAATATAATATCAATTCCGTCTCAATAATTATAATATACAACTTTTATTAATCTATATTACCTTTAACATAAACCTACATCAACAATATAATATCAATTCACTCTCATTAATTATAATATACAACTTTTATTAATTTATAATACTACTTTTATTAATCTATATTACCTTTAACATAAACCTACATCAACAATATAATATCAATTCCCTCTCAATAATTATAATATACAACTTTTATTAATTTATATTATCTTTAACATAAACCTACACCAACAATATAATATCAATTCCCTGTCAATAATTATAATATACAACTTTTATTAATAATGTAAGTTAAATGCATCGTTATCGACCTTCCACTCCATTGGTTATAATCGTCTGACAGTTGTATTATATTTCCTATCACGTGCATTACAATTCTGAAGCATAAATTAAATATAGGATTAGTTTGGATCTCTATTATGAGGCGCTCACCAACTTTGCAATAAGGGCATAGTGGTCTTGGACTTCTGAGTCAAAATAATAATTGTCCACAATTCTTCGTTACAGTTTGTGAATTAAGAAAAGGCGTTTCCTCGGTAGTTTTTATTTATTTAGTTCATCTAATTAGTCTGTTTCAATGAAATTTCTGTGATATCCACAATGTTATATTCATAATGTCTAAATTCTTATTTATAATTACCTTCTGAACTAGTTAGCTGAAATTCTCTTTCAATCGCTCCATCATCGTCTGATTTAGATAACCATCGATTACACACAAACTCATAATGTCGACCTTTAGATGGCAAATCAATACTTACTGTACCTAAGTACCACCCAGGGCCTGGCCCGGAGTTATCATGTTCTATTTTAATTCTTTCAATCTAAAATCAGACAGTCAATAATCTACTAGTAATAGTAATGTAAATAATGTAAGATATTAACAATGAGTGTTTCCTTGTCAACATTCAAAACAACATAAATCAACTGGAACTATAACTAAAAGGTTTAATTAATAGTCTAGTTATTAGGGTAGAAATTTTGAAAATGAATTGTATTCTGTCAAAATAAAATACCAAACAATAAAAAAACATTTTCTTAGAAATCCAAAGAATTCTAGGAGTAAAAATAGACTTGTGGGATTTCAAAGAAACGTTCAAGTGAGAGGCATTTCTGGGTATCAGTCGGTAATGTATTTTTCCAACATATTTCAGATATGCCGAATCGGAAAAAAACTGTTTCAAAACAAAATTCTGGGTTCTGTACCTCAAAATTTTCATATCAAATAGTCTGCTATAAGACTTTCATTTAAAACTTTTTATATTTAATATTAAAATCTTTTTCGTTTCCAATATTAACTACAGATTGTCAAAATCTCCTATGGAAAGTTAAAATCAAGATAGTGGACCTCAGCCAAATGCGGAAGGTAAAAACGAAACATCCATTTTAAGTTTCATCAAAATCATTTGAAAACTAAGAGAGTAATAGCATATTCAAGATTTTGGGACAAGGACAATAACTCTGCTTCTAAAGGTCGAAAATAGCTCAAATTCGAACTTCGTTTTATAAATATGTATACACATACCGAATTTCATTTGATTCCATAAAAAAAATCTAGTTTTTAGAGCGTTTACAAGCAAATGTTGACGGACGGAAGGTGGTTATGATCTACATTAGCACCCAAATTTACGATAAAAATAAACACCAATAAAAACAGTGTTAAGATAAGATAAAAGAAATACAAGTGAAACCCTGCTGCAAATTTTGTAGAAAATACTTTATGTTCAGTCTCTATTTCTATGGTTATCGGATTTCCTTACCTGTCCAATGACTGGAGCTGTAAGTATAAAAGTATCAATGTAGTTTCGTTTAAACGGATCAGAATGATTAAGAGATTGGTCTAGTTGTAAAGGACCTGTGTCTCCACGACTACCATAAATTCTCAGAGTAACTTTGGCGTTGGTCCCTGCGTAAACTACATCTCCTGTTTTTACTTCTACTCGATACGAGGTATCTGAAAAACCAGTCAACAATTTCATATATGTTTTCATTAGAAACACTCTAAGTTTGGCAGTATTCATCTTCACAATGATCAAGATATTACATCTTCATTTTCTACAATGATCAAGATATTACATCTTCATTTTCTACAATGATCAAGATATTACATCTTCATTATCTACAATGATCAAGATATTACATCTTCATGTTCACAATGGTCAATATATTACATCTTTATCTTCACAATAACCAATATATTACATCTTCATCTTTACAATGATCAATATATTATATCTTCAACTCTCTGGTTTACATGAGAGAGGTTGCTGCAGAAGTGGGACCTGAAAGGACACTTCCTGTCTTATGATGCTTGTAACATTGATCAGCTTTATACATCCTCTGAGCATCAGTCTAATACAATTCAAAAAGTCGTTTGCACTATTATCATTATTAATAAATAAACCAAGTACTAACGATCTGAACCGCAAAACGCAACCCGAAATACGTCGTAAATTAGAAACGAAAAGATTTCTGAAATTCTATTTGTTTTTCTATGTGTCCAGCCTATTTCATCAACATGATTTAACTTTCAACGTGGTGGTTAAAATAGTGACTGTACTTCGCCTATGAACACGAAACAGTTCTAGTTTCAGCACCTCTGTTGAAGATTAGGATAGGTGTTCAGTAACAGTGTTCTACTAATGCTAGATGAAGTTATGGAGAAAAGTA
Organism: Lottia gigantea; assembly: GCF_000327385.1. Classification (NCBI taxonomy): domain Eukaryota; kingdom Metazoa; phylum Mollusca; class Gastropoda; family Lottiidae; genus Lottia; species Lottia gigantea. Next base: position 101,391 of record NW_008708829.1, on the reverse strand, counting down.
GAACGATGTAAATAGTTTTTAATATCAAACTTTACCTTCGGGTAAAACCGTAACCATACCAACATCTACTATTGGTGAATGTGGAAACTGATTATAAACATAGCATATCTGACGCCCTTTATGATACGCAAAACCAAAACATACGTCATCGGCTAAACAAGAGTGTGCACATCGTATCCGTCCAGGTAAAACTTTATAATCATAATATCCTGAAAATAGTTGGTCATTTGAGAAAGAGACATAAGTTCTAGAGATTATCTCAAAAGATTCACCAATTACAAATATAAACATACATCTCAACAATATCGACAACATTTTCCTCGGTTTGACTTGACGATACGAAACAATTGATTCTGAAGATAGTGACTTTTCTGCGTTAAAAGAAACATGCATCAATTTTATTATTATTGATTGCTGTACAATATTAAAAATTATTATTTTAACTGACTTCAATAATATGAAGTAAAGAAAATGACTAAAGTAGTTCAGTAGGAATTCAGAAAATAAAAAATACAGATTACATTTGTACAGTCTTCGTTGTGATTATTATTTTAAAAAGGATTGTTGTGCTCTATTGTAGTCATATAACTCATATTTTTATAACAAATTACCCTGTTCTTATCGACAATAGACTGATATAACGATTTATTAATGATTTGGTTTTCAAGAGGCTGTATTAGCAATTTAAGTCATTAGATGCTATGTATCAAGTCGAGAACATAGACTGTTGTTAGTTGCTCTATATCGAGACGAGAACATAGATAGTCTGTTGTTAGATGCTATTTATCGAGACGAGAACATAGATAGTCTGTTGTTAGTTGCTATGTATCGATACGAGAACATAGATAGTCTGTTGTTATCTGCTATGTGTCGAGACGAGAACATAGATAGTCTGTTGTTAGTTGCTATGTATCGAGACGAGAACATAGATAGTCTGTTGTTAGCTGCTATGTGTCGAGACGAGAACATAGATAGTCCGTTGTTAGTTGCTATGTATCGAGACGAGAACATAGATAGTCTGTTGTTAGCTGCTATGTATCGAGACGAGAACATAGATAGCCGTTGTTAGTTGCTATGTGTCGAGACGAGAACATAGATAGTCTGTTATTAGCTGCTATGTGTCGAGACGAGAACATAGATAGTCCGTTGTTAGTTGCTATGTATCGAGACGAGAACATAGATAGTCTGTTGTTAGTTGCTATGTATCGAGACGAGAACATAGATAGCCTGTTGTTAGTTACTATGTATCGATATGAGAACATAGATAGTCTGTTGTTAGCTGCTATGTGTCGAGACGAGAACATAGATAGTCCGTTGTTAGTTGCTATGTGTCGAGACGAGAACATAGATAGTCTGTTGTTAGTTGCTATGTGTCGAGACGAGAACATAGATAGTCTGTTGTTAGTTGCTATGTGTCGAGACGAGAACATAGATAGTCCGTTGTTAGCTGCTATGTATCGATATGAGAACATAGATAGTCTGTTGTTAGCTGCTATGTGTCGAGACGAGAACATAGATAGTCTGTTGTTAGTTGCTATGTGTCGAGACGAGAACATAGATAGTCTGTTGTTAGTTGCTATTTATCAAGTCGAGAACATAGATAGTCTGATGTTAGTTGCTATTTATCAAGTCGAGAACATAGATAGTCTGTTGTTAGTTGCTATGTATCAAGTCGAGAACATTGGTAGTCTGTTGTTAGTTGCTATTTATCAAGTCGAGAACATAGATAGTCTGTTGTTAGTTGCTATTTATCAAGTCGAGAACATAGATAGTCTGTTGTTTGTTGTTATTTATCAAGTCGAAAACATAGATAGTCTGTTGTTAGCTGCTTTTTATCGATATGAGAACATAGATAGTCTGTTGTTAGTTGCTCTATATCGATACGGGAACATAGATAGCCTGTTGTTAGATGCTATTTATCAAGTCGAGAACATAGATAGTCTGTTGTTAGTTGCTATTTATTAAGTCGAAAACATAGATAGTCTGTTGTTAGCTACTATTTATCGATATGAGAACATAGATAGTCTGTTGTTAGTTGCTATGTATCGATACGAGAACATAGATAGTTTGTTGTTTGTTGCTATTTATCTATTCGAGAACATAGATAGTCTGTTGTTAGCTGGTATGTATCGATACGAGAACATAGATAGCAGTAGTATATGAGCTTATAAATTGGTCGCATTTCATTTCATGGGGAAAATGCAACCAATATATAAGCTCCCAAAAAGACCTAATATCCCTACATTTCATAAATTCTTACACTTAAAGACCTAAACTCCCTGTAAATTATTACACCCTATTCTCCCTACATTTCATACACTAAAAACACCTTCAATCAATTTCCTACATTCCATCAAAAAAGAGAGTATATGAGCTTATAGATTGGTCGCATATGGAATTCCCCATTCCATTTCATTTCATGGGCTCAATCTATAAGCTCCCAAAAAAGACCTAAATTCCCTACATTTCATAAATTCTTACATTAAAAAACACCTTCAATCAATTTCCTATATTCCATCAAAAAAAGCATATTAAAATAATGTAGAAGGGAGAAAAAACAATTTTCTACTCAAATTTAAACCTTAAAAATGGCAAAAAAATACTAGATCCAATCTTTAGATTATACTATCCAATTCGTTATTCATTTAACAAGAAAAAAGAGGATTATATTATCATCTCACCAACTGTTGGTTCTAAATCCCAATTGAATGATGGTGGTAGATTTACCTTCGAAATAAATTCATTATCGAATTGGTTGCTTCTTTCCGATGCTTATTTCAGATGCGATTTCAAAATAAAAGATGGAACTCCCAATGAAAATCGTGTTCCACAAACAAATACAACGTTAGAAAACAATTTCTTTTCATCTTTATTTAGCGAGATGGTTTTGGAAGCTGGTTCAAATCCCATAGAAACAATCAAACATCCTGGGGAATTCGACACAATGTTGAAAACAGTTTTATATCCTAAAGATTTTGATTCAGTTTCAGGCTGGATACCCGATGTTGGCGATGGAAGTATTTTAAAGGAACCGGTAAGAAATCTTGCAAATGATGCTGATTTAGCTAGAGTGAGAGTTGTTGCTCGAAACACAATAGAAAGAGTAGGACGAGCTGCTAATCATGGATTCGAAAAACGAGTACTTCAGTATAATAATGTTGTTGAGAATAAAAGGTGGGGTAATTACGTAAATTGGAAATTATATCCTTTATTCGGTCTGTTGGAACATAGAAAAGTTTCCATAGGCTTACCATATAAAATTCATCTACAAAGAGAAATCAACGACGATAAGATATTCTTTGGAGAGAATGGTTCAGATGCAAAATTAGAAATAACGAATCTCCAACTTTTTCTACCCGTAATAACACCATCAATTGAAGTAGAAACGAGAATATTCAACTCGTTAACTAAAGATATTGAAATAGCTTTTCTTCATCGCATTAAACCAGCAAGATATTTAATAGTTGGTTTCAAGAATTTACCAGATTCTCAATAATAACAATAATGTCTTCAGAGTGGCAATGAACCAAACTCAAGATCCTTTAATCCATAAAGTTCAAGTAAGTTTAAACAACGATAATTATCCTAACCAACCTTTAACAATTAATCCAACCACAAAGGATTATAATGAATTGTATAGAAACTATAAAAATATGTGTGAATTATTCGGAAATCTACCTCAGTTTGAATATGTAGATTTTGCACTTTATCATCCAATCTTCTGTTTTGATCTATCAGCTCAACAAGAAGATCTTTTCAAAAAAGGAGTGAACATAAATATTCATATTGAAAAACACAAGGTGATGTAACAGGTTATTGTTTATTATTGGAAGAAGCAAAACATTTAATTGAAATAACAGATAGAAGAATGATAAGAATTGAGTAAAAAATACACCTTTAAAAATGAAACAAGAAACTTTAGTCAAGAAAATAATAGAAGCTATAGAAACAGCTTCACCAACTACAATATCTTATAATGGTAAAAAAATCAGCATAACTAAAAAACTTATTGATAAATATAAATATTGTGAAGTCAGAGACGATATAGACTTAGAAAGAATTGACGCGAACGCAAAAGAAGGTGGATTTATATTTTCCCTACCTTTAATATTTAGTGGACTTATTGCAGCCGGTACAGTAGCTGGTGGTACAGCTGCCGCAGTCAAAGCTGCCAACGCAAAGAAAGCTGCTGATGCAGAAGCTGCTGCTACAAAAGCTGCCAACGCAAAGAAAGCAGCCGAAGATCATAGACACAATTTAGTAATGGAAAAGTTGGCAGCAGAGGTTAAAAAACCTAAAACGGAAAAGAAAGGTTCAGGAGTGGGAGAAATGATAGGCACAATGAAAGAATTTGGAAAAAGTTTTAGTGAAGAAACCAAGAAAACTGTTAAACAAGGATTAAATAAATTAGTAGATAGTATTGACACAGGAGAAATCAAAGTCAAACATAAGGGTAATGGAATATTTTTAAAAAACATACACACTGGAGAAGGAATATATCTTTCAAAGTATAAAGGAGAAGGAGTGATTTTTGGAACAAATTAAAATAATAAAAAATGGGTAAAAAATTTAATCATTCAGAAATATTTCCTAATAACCCAATGCTCATGTGTATATGCGGTAGTTCTGGTTCTGGGAAAACTCATCTCACTTTTAACATGTTGACAACACCAAACCTTTTAGATTTCGATTCTTTGTATATCTACACAACAACAACAGAGCAATCGTATTATCAATTCCTCAAAGCTTTAGAATATCTACCGAAGAAAGATGTTCAAGACCTATTTCAATATTACGAAGAAAACGAAGAAGAAGAAGTAGAAATAAAAGATTTCATAAATAACTACATCGAAGGAAAGAAACCAACGGATATAAAAGTTTTTCTTACGAAAAATATTAATGATCTAGATTTGTCTAAAATTGATAGCGATCGAAAGAACTTACTAGTGTTTGACGACTGCGTAGCGCAAAGAAATCAAGCTGTTCAACAAGAATTCTTCACGAAAGGAAGACATCACAACTGTCACTGCATATACCAATCCCAATCTTTTTACGGGATGGATTCTATGTTCATTAGAAAAAATGCGGATTGTTTTTTATTATTTGAATTAAACGACAAAGATTTATCTCAAATCGTTCAATCGATAAATCACGGAATGGACAGAGATACATTCAAAAAAGTTTGTAAAGCTCAATGGAGAAATCCAGATGATCATGGACATGTATTTGTAAATACTAGAAAACCTGAGAGTTATGATCGACATATGTTAATTTTATTTTTTTTAAAAATGAGTAGCGATTGGAATAATATTTTAAAAAGAAATAGAGAATATATCAAAGCTAAGAATAAAATAAAGACCCAAGTTGAAAATAACAGATTACAACAACTCGGATTAACGGAAAATCTACAAACTCTATTTCAACCCATATTAAAATCTCAAGAGGATATTAAAAGGAAATTAGAATATAAACCTTCTATAGAACCTACACCTCCTATAGAACAGCCCAAAGCGATTGAATATCATGGTATTATAATTAGGACAGTAGATGATGTAAAACATTATTTTTCAAACCCTGACCCAGATTTACCAAAGAGCATTTCACCAATAATTGATGAAGCGGGTTTGTTGTTCAATGGATTTAGAATAAGATTTAGGGCAAATACCCCCGAATTTATAATCGATACAAAAGATTATATATAAACACATTAACGAAAGGATTAATAGATTTAATGAATGGCGAGGATGTTGGTATTGCCGATTACAAGGATTTAGTAGCATACTCCAAATTTCTAAATGCAAGAAGAAAGTCGGGACCCGAAACAAGAAGATCGAAAGAAGTTATATATATAACAAAAGTTATATAGCAAGATGAGGTAGATGATTATGCTGAAGAGCATCCTCCTATCACACAAGAAATAGACGAATTCGAAGATATGGTATCTGGAGAAGGTATAACGTTTTTATCCGACAACAACGAGGAACTACTCAATAGATCACGAGTAATATTAGCGGCAATGAAGGGAGGACATCGATCGCACAGACAATATAATGAAGTGAATTGTATATTAAAAAGACTCCTAGAGAAAGGTATTATAGATAAAAATGATTATAAAAGCGTGATTAAAAATGTCAAATAAAGAACAACTATTCGTCATCACCTCGAATAAATCAGACATCAAATTGTCTCTAGATTATGAGTACGAACTCGATCGCAATCAAGAATATGAATTGGGATTAAAGTATTTCTCTGTTTACAATTCCATTAGAAATATCAACGAAAAAAATAACCAAATAAAAATATCAACAGATAATGGAGTTACATTCAAAACCATACGTTTACTACCAGGAAGCTACGAATACATAGCCATTAACGAATACTTATCTGAATACGCAGGAAGCGTCAATGGTAAAAACAATATTGAATTCGAAGGTAATTTGAATCTAAACAAAATAAAATTGATATTAAGAAATAATTGTCAAGTTGATTTCAACGTAGAAAATTCATTGAATACGTTACTAGGATTTGATAAACGAGTATACACCCAATCCACTTTAGCACCACACAAAGCTAATATCGAGAATCGATGTGATAAATATACATTGCAATTTAATAAACGGTGGATTTTTCAATAAATACAAACGTCAGATTATTTACAGTCTTCCAACATTCACTGTACCGATAGGATATGGAATTATAGAGAAACCATTTCAAACGACGTATTTACCACTTAATTCCTTTATGATTAAAGATATAAATCTGGAAATCAAAGATGGTAAAAATAGGTTTATAGATTTTGGTAACGAGGAAATTGTTATTCAACTTCATTTAAAACAAAAAAATTAACACTCTTCATTCTCTTCTTGAATAGTTAGATAATCGTGATCATCAAATTCATAGTTTTCATCTATGTTTAATTCTTTTCCGTCGTTGTAAGGATATATAATTCCTTCTTCATTCGGTGCTTTTCTCTTAACGGGATTCAGATAACTTCTGAAAAATTTCTTTTGTTTTTTATTAGGTATAACTATTCCATCAGTAAAACTTTTAACCCAAGGTTTCTTAAATTCATTCGTTACGTCATGTCCACTAGCTAATCGAATATAATCTTCGATTTATCTTTAGAGTAACCCTTAAACGTTTTCTTTTCTTTTAAAAAAACACCATCGGAAGTTAGAATGATATTATATTTTACTTTTGGCGCTAAATATAAACCAAATATGATTCCACCATCACCATAATCATTCTTCCCTTTGCTATATTCGTTTTCAGACACCAACCCAGCTTCATTTAATTTATCCCAATTGCTAGACGAAATGTATAAACTATCAGTATCTGTATAGTATATTTCCGGCTTATAAAATCCATCTATTACGTGAATGAAATTGTTTTTTTACTGTGAGATAATATAAATGCACCTAAATGAGCGGGTGTTAATCTAGTAAAATCCTTTGGAGGAACAAACTCTTTTTCTTCTTCATTCATCTCAACTATATATTGACTATCATTTACTTTTCATAGCTTTTGACGTGTGAATCGAAGTTGGCTTTAAAAGTCGCTTCACTCCATAGATGTCTCGATGTATTTATATCCTTCTGAATAGATTTACCGTATAAGGAATTATCTAATAATCTCATGCAATTACTAGCAACCATGTCTACTTCTTTTTTGTATTTATTCCTTAATTCCTTCAAAATTAAAATATAACAATCTGTATGGTGGAGTTTTAAAATTTTCTTCGTATACTATTCCATCTAATATTCTAATAATTTTACCACCGGATTTCACTATTTCTTGAATATCAACTGATGTTAAAACGTCGTGACAGAAACCATTTCTGAATCTGATTTTAGTGCCAGTTTCCTTCTTACCTATTCTATTCGTAAAAGTTATTTTATCTTTAGCTGGTATGGGTTGAAAGAACATGTTGGTAGGATATTCAAACCAGACTTTTAAAATAGCAGTTCTAGGTCTGAATTTTTGTTTATTGAAGAGTTTTACAAATTCTTTTTCTTCTTCTGGTAGAAACGCTCTTGTACTTTCCGCTTTAGGATATTCACCTTCTGTCATGGCGGAAGCGTACAACCCATTAGCGTCAAATGCCATCAGTTTAGAATAGTCCAGTTCTTTGAGTTTAGCGTGAACTTCCGTTTTATCTTTTGGGTTAACACTGTATTCTTTGAATAAATCTATTATTCCTCCGTGTCACTTTCATTGTATTCTTTTAATATGGCGCAGATCTCATTCATTTTATCCGTTTCAAATGATTTTCGATTTGCCGAAACTCTTCCTCCTTTAATACTTTGTCTGATAAAATATCTTATAAAAGGGTGAGTATGCGAGTAAACTTTTTCTACGTTTTCTTTTTCGGTGTGTTTGGGAACCATTCTAGTAGT
>NW_008708829.1:81271-92514 GCF_000327385.1 Lottia gigantea | reverse complement strand
GGAAAGGTGAAACTTGCGTTACCGCATTATCATCTTCACAAGTTCTCCATACGTTTTCATCGTAATTATCTTCTATTTCTTTAATGCCCAAAGCTTTGTTATTTCTTCTTATCAAACAGAAATGTTCTTTGTGTAAATAAAAAACCCAATCTAATTCTTCGGTTACTTTCTTTGGTTGAAAATGTCTATGTTTGGGCATATATATTTGAAAATAAGTATTAAATTTCTTATTGAATTCGCAGATTCTAGCAGTTGTCATAACTCCTTTTCTGTTTGATTTTGAAAAAGTGTTGATGAAATCTTGAAATTCTCTCGTGTAGTCTTCGTTTAAAACACGATTAACGCACTTTACAAAGCAGCATCCATCGCTCGGTATATAACAATTTATACCGATATATTCTTTTATCTTTTTGAGTAGACTAACACCACTACCCTTTTTTGATCTTTTTATTTCTTTGAAATTGTTTTTATGGAAAATCATTCTTCCTGTGAAATACCAATCGGAGGCATCCGATTTTTCATCCACTGCAGCGAAGAAATTGACAAAAGTTTTGGTATTAAAACCTACAAATTCCATGTCTTGTTTGTATTTTCCATCTTGAGTTATCTCTCCAACTATTTCAATTTGCCCTTTAAATGTTATTCATTAGAGATAAGGTCAATAACATCGGAAAAAAGTTCATTTGATATGAATTTATCAATTTTTTTCATATTTTTTAATTCATCAGAGATAATCTTGTCAATAATATCGTCTAAAATTTTCACTGATATGAATTTTTTATCGTCTACAATTTCAATTTTATTCATATTTTTAAAGCAACTATTTTTAACTAGGAATTTTTAACTTTCATTGATGATATTTCTACATCAAATTTATCTAAAATTTCATTGAATTCTTCTAATTCTTCAATGGTTATGTTCTTATCTTCTCTCGATCTTTCGAAAAAAAATTAATAATGTATTAAGATATGTATTTAAAATTTTTGTTTTCCTTTTATAATGAGCTTTCTGTTTTGATGTAAAACCTAAAGTAATCAAACCACAAGATGAAGTTTTAACGGCAGTGAACGCGGCTAATACAGTTGGGACGATGATCGGAAGCATTAATCCACCCGTTACGGCTGTTGCCACCGTTATCCCTATTGTTAAAACTGTACTTAATGTTTTGAAAACAGAATCGATTCTACTCCATGTTTTTCTGCTTTTGTTGAATTGTTTTAGTTTTTCTTTTAGTTCATTTTGTTTTTCTATCATGTAGTTTTGTCTACTTTCGAGTTCCATTTTTAGGTAATTAAATTAAGTGAACTTCTGATAAAGCTGCTATGTGTTTATTAATAACAACTCGTATAATTACTAACGATATTTGTTCTTTCGAATCATTAATCTTATTCAGATGAACTGAAAATTTTGGTTTTTCAATATAGATTGATATATTAACATATGCTTCATCTCTTATTAAAAAATTTTGTTTTTGTTGACTTTTATGAATATCAATTGAGGTAAATATATCATTATCAACAAAATATAGTTTTACGTATTCAAAGTCTGTTGCTAGTAAAAACTCATAACCGCTTATATCTTTTTTTGTGGTTTTGGATTTCTAATAATATTCATTGATGGTGGAGTTTCCGTTTCCAATATCATATCAAAATCACTCAATATAAATTCATCTTCTTCTTTATCTGGTATGATTAACATTCTAAACCTATCTATATATTTTCCACTCGTTTTAATTTCATATAAGTGATTAACCTTGATGTTTTCGTCGTTAATTTCTAATTCTTTAGTTTCTACATTTTTTGTACCATTGATAAACTGAAGAACTTTACTAGCGTCAAATTTTTTATTAGATATTGTTGTATTTTGTCTGAAGAATAATGAATCAACTTTTATCTGAAAAGGGAAAGTAATTTCAATTATAAGTTTTCCTCGGAAAGTAAATTCTATTGGAGGATACTCATCATTATCATCATCAAAAACTTTTTTGGGGAATTGATCAATATGTGGAACAGAATATAGTCTAATATTTGCTGTAAATCCAAATATTTTATATTCATAGTCTTTTGATTTATCAATATTATCAGTAATAGATGCACTATAAAAACCCAAAAATATAAATGGAAGATTGAAATAATATGATTCTTTCTTGAGAAACTTTTTTTCTAATGCGACTATATTTTTGTCCTGTTTTAAAACTAGGTTATTAATAGTGGTTATCTGTTGTTGAATAACACTATCATCAATATTTTGTATTTGTTGATGAATATTTGTTAGTTCTTTTTGTAATTCACTGTTAAGTTTAGTTTCCAGAGCATTTAATTCCTGTTGAAATGTATCTTCATCTGGAATGTTATCTATCAATTGTTGAATGTCTAATTTTTGTTTTGCAATCTTATCCTCTAATTTAGATATTAATGAAATTAACTCAGTTTTATTCATTACGTTGACTAATTGTTCTTCAATAAAACTTTTGAAACTTGTTACTTCTTGTTGTAATTTAGTATCATCAATAAAATCTTTATTATTCATTTGTCGTTTGAAGAATCTTTTCACATCATTTATTCTTTATTTTAAATGGTCTTTATTTACTTCAATTAAATTTAATTGTTCCATTAAATATTTCTTGTGAATGGCATCATTATCGTTTTCCGGAGACTTTAAATTAGTTATGCTAAAATTGTTCATATCTAAATCACCTTGAAGAGTGTCTCCGATTTGATCCACAAAGTAAGGTTTTTCTTTATTTATCCATGCTGTAGTGTTAGGTTTTTTGGTTTCTAAAGATATAGAACCTAATCCAAACTTATTCGCCATTTTTATTGAGTTAAATTTATTACAATTTCTTCGAACTGTTTTCCTAAACTCAACTGATATAAAACCCAAAGTGAAAGTTGACCACAAAACTTTTGTCCCGATAATTAAATTTGAAATGTTGAACATTTGATTGGTTTATTAGTCAATTCGATTATCTCTTCAGTGGGTTCTAATCCATAAGAATCGAAGAAATAAAAGTCAGAGTCTTTGTATAAAGCAGAATGATGAACTCCTTTTTGATCGGAAGTGTGTATATTTGTTATAGCGTAAGATTTACCTTTCTTATATTTCAGATTATTTATTTCATCTCCTATACAATAATAAAAAGGTGATATATTTAACTCATTCGCCCATCTCATAAGTTGAAAGTTTGTGGTTGTATCGGTTCCATATTTATCGAGAAATTCATTCATTTTTAAAAGTCGGTTTTTTTGAAGTTCGTTTTGATAAAACCTACCTATGATTTGTTATTTGTCTTGATCGATAAATTCATATGTTGGAGATGATGTGGTGTTTACTTTATCAACGATGAATATTTCGTTTGTCCATTATCCAACGTAACCTTTTTCGAATTTACTTTTATATTTGAAAATACGAACTCGATCTCCAACTTTAAATTTGGGTTTTATATTTAAATTCTTTATTTCATTTTCGTAGTTATGTTGCGCGTTAATTGACTTTATAATATTTGGATTACTCGATGCTTGTGTTGGTGTGACACTTCCTTTATCTACCCATAGTTTTTCTGGATGACGGTTAGATTGTTTCATAATCGTTTCAAATGCGTGTTTGACTGATAATCCCGTTTTGTTTTTCAAAGGAATAACCCATACATATCTCGTATATAAATCTATAACTGTTAAGCAATATTTAAATCCTCTTTCGACTGGCATATGAATTAAATCGGCTGACCATATTTCATCATTTTCAAACACTGACTTTTAAAAAGTTTTTAGTTTTTCTAAATTCTTTATGAATTTCATCCGCCAATCCCATACCTAATTTCATCTTTGCTTTTAACAGTTTAATGATTAATGCTCTTTGCATTCTCTCTTTGAAAGTTGGATTTGGAATATTTTCAAGTTCGATTATCATTTGTTTCGTGTCTAAACTTTATGTCTTTGTTTCTGTATAAAATATCATGTTTAAGCGCAGCGGCGTCAACTCTATTGACTGGTTCTTCCCCTGGTTGGGGTTTATCGTTTTCGTCCAATCGTAGATCTAACCTTGTGCCTGGACCTGTATAATTGTGCCCTGGGAGATGTTTTTCTCCGGGATATTTCGCCCATGGAAATCCAGGAAGGGAACCCAATGATTTTTGTATATCTCCTGAACAGAAATAAGTTTTTGGAGCGTGAGCGACTATCATTTTTATCCTATAACTTTAAAACCTTTTCCTTTCCTTTCTTCTAATTTCCTGTTTCGCAGTTCTCTTATTAGTTCTAATTCTTTCAACCCGTTAGATTGTTTCACTGTATCGCTTATACTCTTTCCCGCTTCAGCGATTGAGCCGACGGCTTTCGCTCCGCTTGAAATGAGTGATTTGTTTTTTGAAACAAAGCTAGCTACTTTTGGAATTATTGTTTTACCTAGAGAAAATAATGAAGACAAGATACCGTCGCCCGAATAATCTTCGAATCTGTGTTGTTCGTGTTTTAGAATTAAACTCATCCTATTTTTAAATGAGTTAATTTAGTCTGTTTTTTATCCAAAAAGAGTTATCTCCCTTCTACATTATATAAAACCAGATCTTATTTTTATATAAGGGTATTTTTAATATGCTTTTTTTTGATGGAATGTAGGAAATTGATTGAAGGTGTTTTAAGTGTATGAAATGTAGGATGTTTTGCTGTAAGAATTTATAGGGGAATTTAGATCTTTTGCTGTAAGAATTTATGAAATCTGGGGAATTTAGGTCTTTTTTGGGAGCTTTCATATTGGTCGCATTTTCCCCATTAAAATGAAATGGAATGGGGATTCCCCCTATGCGATCAATATGAAAGCTCTAGTACTACTAGTAACAAAATCATATTATAACTTACCTATAACTTGTAAATACATCGTGTTAGATCTTACCTATACTAGTAAAAACATCATGTTACAACTTACCTATAATTGGTAAAAACATCATGTTAGAACTTACCTATAACTAATAATAACATCATATTAGATCTTACCTATAACTAGTAAAAATATCATGTTACAACTTACCTATAACTAGTAACAACATCATGTTAGAACTTACCTATAACTAATAAAAACATCGTGTTAGAACCTACCTATAACTAATAATAACATCATATTAGATCTTACCTCTAACTAGTAAAAACATCATGAACTTACCTATAACTAGTAAAAATATCATGTTACAACTTACCTATAACTAATAAAAACATCATGTTAGAACTTACCTATAAGTAGTAAAAACATCATGTTACAACTTACCTATAACTAGTAGAAACATCATGTTAGAACTTACCTATAAGTAGTAAAAACATCATGTTAGAACTTACCTATAAGTAGTAAAAACATCATGTTACAACTTACCTATAACTAGTAGAAACATCATGTTAGAACTTACCTATAACTAGTAAAATCATCATGTTAGAACTTACCTATAACTAGTAAAAACATCATGTTACAACTTACCTATAACTAATAAAAACATCATGTTAGAACTTATCTATAACTTGTAAAAACATCATGTTAGACCTTACCTATAACTAATAAAAACATCATGTTACAACTTACCTATAACTAATAAAAACATCATATTAGAACTAACCTATAACTAATAAAAACATCATGTTAGACCTTACCTATAACTAATAAAAACATCATGTTAGAACTAACCTATAACTAATAAAAACATCATGTTAGACCTTACCTATAACTAATAAAAACATCATGTTAGACCTTACCTATAACTAATAAAAACATCATGTTAGAACTAACCTATAACTAATAAAAACATCATGTTAGAACTTACCTATAACTAGTAAAAACATCGTGTTAGAACTTACCTATAACTAGTAAAATCATCATGATAGAACTTACCTATAACTAGTTAAACATCATATTAGAACTTATCTATAACTAGTAAAAACATCATGTTAGAACTTACCTATAACTAATAAAAACATCATGTTAGAACTTACCTATAACTAGTAAAAACATCATGTTAGAACTTATCTATAACTAGTAAAAACATCATGTTACAACTTACCTATAACTAATAAAAACATCATATTAGAACTTACCTATAACTAGTAAAAACATCATGTTAGAACTAACCTATAACTAATAAAAACATCGTGTTAGAACTTACCTATAACTAATAAAAACATCATATTAGAACTTACCTATAACTAATAAAACATCATGTTAGAACTTACCTATAACTAATAAAAACATCGTGTTAGAACTTACCTATAACTAGTAAAAACATCATGTTAGAACTTACCTATACTAGTAAAAACATCATGTTAGAACTTACCTATACTAGTAAAAACATCATATTAGAACTTACCTATAACTAATAAAAACATCATATTAGATCTTACCTATAACTAATAAAAACATCATGTTAGAACTAACCTATAACTAATAAAAACATCGTGTTAGAACTTACCTATAACTAATAAAAACATCATATTAGAACTTACCTATAACTAATAAAAACATCATGTTAGAACTTACCTATAACTAATAAAAACATCATGTTAGAACTAACCTATAACTAGTAAAAACATCATGTTAGAACTTACCTATAACTAATAAAAACATCATGTTAGAACTTACCTATAACTAATAAAAACATCATGTTAGAACTAACCTATAACTAATAAAAACATCATGTTAGAACTTACCTATAACTAATAAAAACATCATGTTAGAACTTACCTATAACTAGTAAAAACATCATGTTAGAACTAACCTATAACTAATAAAAACATCATGTTAGAACTTACCTATAACTAATAAAAACATCATGTTAGAACTTATCTATAACTAGTAAAAACATCATGTTAGAACTTATCTATAACTAGTAAAAACATCATGTTAGAACTTACCTATAATTAGTAAAAACACCATGTTAGAACTTACCTATAACTAATAAAAACACCATGTTATAACTTACCTATAACTAATAAAAACATCATGTTAGAACTTACCTATAACTAGTAAAAATATCATGTTAGAACTTACCTATAACTTGTAAAATCATCATGTTAGAACTTATCTATAACTAGTAAAAACATCATGATAGAACTTACCTATAACTTGTAAAAAAATCATGTTAGAACTTACCTATAACTAATAAAAACACCATGTTATAACTTACCTATAACTAATAAAAACATCATGTTAGATCTTACCGACTATTCGACAGTATCATTCGATTTGCATTCGAATAATCAACGATATTTTCAATTGAAAAATTGCATTGAAAAATCGGCCATTTACTGGTTTTTCCACTGTTTTACAGACTTACATTGTAACAACTCAGTCAGGATCTTTCATGCCTTTCTTCAAGATTATTTTACTTTTCTATAACCTCTTGATGATCCATAAAATAAGTTAGAGGAAAACCCTCCAAAAACTAATTGAAACTATCAGTGGGCATGCCGTAATCTGATTGGACAATATCATCAGATTCCTATTTAAACCAGCTAATCAATTTCTTCCTATCATTATTTTTCTACTTTAGTTTTGAAACGGCACTGATAAATGGAACCAGTAGCATGGTTCGAAAGTCTTGACAATGCATTATAGTATACAGTCTTAATAGACCTGACATGGGGAACATCTCAAAGCACTGCTCTGGGAAAGCCATCTGAAACTTGTGTAAGCGATGTTGATAATATTTTCTATACTCTTGATGTTGTATTTTTGCATAATAAAGATATATTTCAAAGCTTACACTCGTGAAAAGATATGAAAATATGAAAAGGCCATGGCCTATTTGGACGACTGAAAGGAAACTTTTAAAGCAATTAAATCAGTATATAGTCATTACTACGCCATCTCACATTGGACAAACTATTGTTTCCTGAAAAGTTCTCTGACAAATATCAGTTGGTCGACAGTATCAGGATCCAATGCAGCCCTTTTTTGTTATCAATATTGTTTAGTTTATGGAACGATATCCTGGTCACGTGGTAACCAAAGTCAGCAGACCAACCTTAATGACAGGGAGAATTTCAAAACTTCGGAATGATTTTCGGAATGAACTTTTATACAAATCAAAGTCAATATACGTGCGAATAATCGAATGGTAAAATTGTTTACAACAGAACCAAAGTTTATTACTAATCTCCTAATTAATTCTCACTTCATTAAACCACTTCTCAGTAAGTAATTAATAACGCTGGATATATTTGGGGTGAAATTAGTAAATATATATTAAGCTTGATATTGTATATTTTTCACTTTATATTTCATACATCAATGAAATCTTACACATTGTAAAAATATCAAATCACTTACTCCTCTCATCTCTTCTCCAGTTCATTTCTTACCTTTAATTACTGATCTTTTCTCACCTTGTCAGTTTGGATATTGGGATACATTGTTACCTAGAGAGTCATTAGATACTCAGATTTTGTTTAGTCAAGTTGTATTTTTTTGGAGTTGTATGATAGTGTTCTGGATTTTCTATTATATAGTTGTAAGGTATGTATAGTGTTTTGTAGTTTGATAAGTTTAAGTTTTAAACTAGATATAGAATAATACAAGTGTAGCTGGGGGCATTGAATGACTCCTGAACAGCTCTCCAATTCAACTGTCAAACCTCCCCTCAAGTAATGCTCATCAGGAGTCCAGGGTTTTTAGTCAAGATGCTGGATAGTGGTTTCCGAGAGAAATCTTAGGAATAAGCTTAAACTAAATATATTAACATTCACATAAACATTTACAAAACGAACACATTTGACAAGACATTATGAAATATTTACAAATAAACGTTCCCATGTGTCCCTTACCCTAACGAAGAACAAGTTCACTTCTAGAGCGGAACAATGAAGTTCCTGTAGTAGATTACCTAGAGTCCACCCAACCCGAAGGGGACGAGCAGAGGCCATTGAATTTTCCAGAGGAGAGGACATGACGAAATATTTACCAATAAATGTTCCCAGCTGATGAGTCCCTTACCCTTCTTTAGAACAGGTTCACTACTAGAGCGGAATATTGGAGTTCACGTAGTAGATTACCTAGAATTACTTTAGTTACTAAATATAGACAATAGGGAATATACATATAATTATGTAATATATACACAAATACCCTACACAAGTAAACATATTTTAATATAACAACTTTATTAGATTAAGGTATTTATGTAGTAATTTATAAACATATCCTGTTTCTGGAATTTAGTATAGTGTAGTAAATTGATAAAACAGTTGCCGACACTAGCTAGTCATCTTTTTACCCCACTTACATTTATTTATATATATATGTATATCAGTTGTATATATTTATTCTAAATAATATTAATATATTATTGCATAGTTGGCAATTATTACTATGGGCAGTATGAATTTGTAGTAATTTTTATCTTGTTTGTAATAATTGTATTTTAGAATTGTAAATAATTGTTATATTTGTTTTGCAGGGTTTAATAAAAAAACCATAAAGAATCCTGTCTGGTTATTCAAACTACCGCAGACCCCTATATAACAAAAACAGAATTTTCGCAAAAACGGATTCGAATTCAACTATTCGACTAATCGTGTGAGTACTATTTATACTGCTTCCTGAATCTAAAATTATCAACATTTGAAATCTGCTCTAGTACTAACGAAACCCAAAATCTAAAAAACATATTGGCGAAACATTGGTAACAGCTAATGAACTTTTCATACGAGGAAATATATCAATTATAAGATGTGTTTTAAGGAATCCGGAATAGACAATGATGATAGCAACACCATGCATGCACTATAGGGAAATTTGGTAACAGCAGCCAATGTAATTTCCAATAGTATTTAACATTATACAAGGCAGACTTATATTGTGTTGATTACTACTTGGACTACATAAAAATAATATAGACAGTTTGAGATTATGACTCAGACAAAACCACAAATCCAAAACAACATATAAATATTGGCAAAACAATGATAGCAGCTAATGAACTTTTTATACGAGGAAGTATATCAATTATAAGTCAGTAAATATTTCATAATGAAAAGTGGTATTAGGTGTCTAGAAGAGTAAGCATACACTTCACGGCGCCACTCCATCCTATTGTGTTTAGAATGTACAACAAACAGTGCTAATAATGCTTACATTTTGTAGTTCAAGGGAGGTAACAGAAGGAAATATTATTTATATAATGTTAACAATTCAAGGGAGGTAACAGAAGGAAATATTATTTATATAATGTTAACAATTCAAGGGAGGTAACAGAAGAAAATATTATTTATATAATGTTAACAATACAAGGGAGGTAACAGAAGGAAATATTATTTATATAATGTTAACAATTCAAGGGAGGTAACAGAAGGAAATATTATTTATATAATGTTAACAATTCAAGGGAGGTAACAGAAGAAAATATTATTTATATAATGTTAACAATTCAAGGGAGGTAACAGAAGAAAATATTATTCATATAATGTTAACAATTCAAGGGAGGTAACAGAAGAAAATATTATTTATATAATGTTAACAATTCAAGGGAGGTAACAGAAGGAAATATTATTTATATAATGTTAACAATTCAAGGGAGGTAACAGAAGGAAATATTATTTATAGGGAGGTAACTGATGACAAAACTCAGTAATGAAAAAGTATGAGTAACTAAATTTATATCAATAAATCTTTATAACGTGAAAAACTTCAAGGTGTAGTACATTGCGTCCACACCAAGCCCCCATTCGTCATTCTTTCTCGAGACCGTGCTAATACAATTACGTAAAATTCATGAAAATTATTCACTTACATTAATTACTATTTAACGATGTCACTCACTGTTTTGGCATCTGTGATTAAAATATTTAACTTTATTCACCATTTGATATAGATAAAGACGTGTATGTCGAGGGAATGCATATTCATTCAAAATGGCAAACGCACAGCTCGCATACGACTTCTTATTTACATCACGAAACGGCCGTTACTTGGTAGTAGGTGGTTACAAGTATCGTATAAATAAAAGGAAGACTGATACTGATGTTTGGAAATGTACTTCCAAAAAATGCAATACAACTGCAATCACATCTAACGATATCTTGATAAGAGTAAATGGCGATCACAACCATAAAGATGCTCGCATGGACATTAATGTAAGAAAGAGTATATGACTAATACTGTTTTGATACATGCATTTGCATTCAGAAAATATTTTTCTCTCANAAACTAGGAACCTTGGTATTTTTGTGCTTTATAAATGTTGTTATGTTATATTAATCATTGCATCTTCT
>NW_008708829.1:32557-78707 GCF_000327385.1 Lottia gigantea | reverse complement strand
TCAATATCTGGCATGTCATCCTCTAAATTCAAGCGCTGCATATTGCCCTTATTACCCTACCCCACAGTACCCCTTTTCTTCTTGTAATCATTGCGATAGCCCTCACTATGAATCATGATTAATTTTAGAAAGGAAATGAAATGAAGAGGGTGTTGGGATCTGCTTATTCTGCACCTCATGGGATCAATGTAGACTTCAGTGTGCAACGAAGAAAATTCTTCAGAAGGTCAGTCGTCTGGAAAATGCGTTGTAGTGTCTACAAGCTTTCGGTTTTTTTGAGCTGCTTTATTCCAAGTCCTGGCAGATTTATTTACTTGCGGAGAGTCTGTGATTAATATTTGGTATTTAGTTATACATAGATGTGGTCTAAAGAAACCCTCACACCATAGCGTTCACGATCAAGACGGGGGTAGACTATAAGGAATGAAAGCTACCTTGCCCAGATCGTAATATTTTAATGTGATTAACAATTTACAATACGGACAAAGTATTTCAATCTAATGTAGTGCTCAATGAGAAAGAACACAGGAGTAAACCGACGACGAAAAAATAGTTCCGTATTTCTAAATAATAAGATATAATATTAAAATCGAAATATTGTCTCGTCCGATTCCTGACCTTTTCCACAGAATTTCCATTTATTTTACTTTGCAAAAGAAACATTTAATCTATAATATTTAAAATATATGTACGACAATGTAATTAGGCGTAATAATCTTTAACCGACTGACCTAATGCCTTCTAACCCTGACCCTAACAACCACGTTCATAAAGACCCGCGAAATTACTAGCATATATTATGCCTTAAACTGAATCTGGGAATTGTTACATAGAATTGAAAAATAATAATCAAAATAAACTACATTAAAAATGGTCCAAGTGAGCGACGACTCAAACAGTATTACTTTATTTGCTGTGTAAACATACCATATTTCTTCTTAATATGGCAATTTATAAAAAATAGTTTTGTTAATGAAAGTTAAATACTTCTTTCCTGAACAACATCGTGACCTTCTTAGTTATTGTTTACTATGCAGTAAAGCTGGACTGAGCCAACAATATCAATGTATACTGCTTGTGTGCTGGTAATAACCATCTCCACCTACATATTACAATATTACCTTTATCAAAAACCTACATCAACAATATAATATCAATTCCCTCTCAATAATTATAATAGACAACTTTTATTAATTTATATTACCTTTAACATAAACCTACACCAACAATATAATATCAATTCCCTCTCAATAATTATAATAGACAACTTTTATTAATTTATATTACCTTTAACATAAACCTACATCAACAATATAATATCAATTCCCTCTTAATAATTATAATATACAACTTTTATTAATTTATATTACCTTTAACACAAACCTACACCAACAATATAATATCAATTCCCTCTCAATAATTATAATATACAACTTTTATTAATTTATATTACCTTTAACATAAACCTACATCAACAATATAATATCATTCCCTCTCAATGATTATAATAGACAACTTTTATTAATTATATTACCTTTAACATAAACCTACATCAACAATATAATATCAATTCCCTCTCAATAATTATAATATACAACTTTTATTAATTTATATTACCTTTAATATAAACCTACATCAAAAATATAATATCAATTCCCTCTCAATAATTATAATATACAACTTTTAATAATTTATATTACCTTTAACATAAACCTACATCAACAATATAATATCAATTCCCTACAACTTTTATTAATTTATATTACCTTTAACATAAACCTACATCAACAATATAATATCAATTCCCTCTCAATAATTATAATATACAACTTTTATTAATTTATATTACCTTAAACATAAACCTACATCAACAATATAATATCAATTCCCTCTCAATAATTATAATATACAACTTTTATTAATTTATATTACCTTTAACATAAACCTACATCAACAACATAATATAAATTCCCTCTCAATAATTATAATATACAACTTTTATTAATTTATATTACCTTTAACATAAACCTACACCAACAATATAATATCAATTCCCTCTCAATAATTATAATATACAACTTTTATTAATTTATATTACCTTTAACATAAACCTACATCAACAATATCAATTCCCTCTCAATAATTATAATATACAACTTTTATTAATAATGTAAGTTAAATGCATCGTTATCGACCTTCCACTCCATTGGTTATAATCGTCTGACAGTTGATTTTATTTCCTATCACGTGCATTACAATTCTGAAGCATAAATTAAATATAGGATTAGTTTGGATCTCTATTATGAGGCGCTCACCAACTTTGCAATAAGGGCATAGTGGTCTTGGACTTCTGAGTCAAAATAATAATTTTTCACAATTCTTCGTTACAGTTTGTGAATTAAGAAAAGGCGTTTCCTCTGTAGTTTTTTTTTTAGTTCATCTAATTAGTCTGTTTCAATGAAATTTCTGTGATATCCACAATGTTATATTCATAATGTCATAATGTTATACCTTTTGAACTAGTTAGCTGAAATTCTCTTTCAATCGCTCCATCATCGTCTGATTTAGATAACCATCGATTACACACAAACTCATAACGTCGACCTTTAGATGGTATTTCAATACTTACTGTACCTAAGTACCACCCAGCACTAGAGCCGGAGTCGTCATGTTCTATTTTAATTCTTTCAATCTAAAATCAGACAGTCAATAATCTACTAGTAATAGTAATGTAAATAATGTATGATATTAACAATAAGTGTTTCCTTGTCAACATTCAAAACAACGTCAAACATTTTCTTAGAAATCCAAAATTCTAGGAGTAAAAATTTAAATCAAATAGTTATAGACGTGTGGGATTTCAAAGAAACGTTCAAGTGAGAGGCATTTTTGGGCAACAGTCGATAATTCATCTTTCGAACATATTTCAGATATGCTGAATCGGAAATGGATTCTTTACCAAATTTCATTTGATTCCATAAAAAAATCTAGTTTTTAGAGCGTTTACAAGCAAATGTTGACGGAAGAACGGACGGGCGGGCTGACGGACGGACGGACAGGGGTGTCAACAATATACGTCCACATAGAGAGATGTGGGCGTATAAAAATCAACGGTTGAAGGTGGTTATAATCTACATTAGCACCCAAATTTACGATAAAAATAAACACCAATAAAAACAGTGTTAAGATAAGATAAAAGAAATACAAGTGAAACCCTGCTGCAAATTTTGTAGAACATATTTTATGTTCAGTCTTTATTTCTATGGTTATCTAATTTCCTTACCTGTCCTATGACCGCAGCTGTAAGTATAAAAGTATCAGTGTAGTTTACTTCAAACGGATCAGAGTGATTAAGTGATTGGTCTAGTTGTAAAGGACCTGTATTTCCAAGACTACCATAAATTCTCAGAGTAACTTTGGCGTCGGTCCCTGCGTAAACTACATCTCCTGTTTTTACTTCTACTTGATAAGAGATACCTGAAAAATCAGTCAACAATTTCATATATGTTTTCATTAGAAACACTCTAATTGGTAGTATTCATCTTCACAATGATCAAGATATAACATCGTCATCTTCTACAATGATCAAGATATTACATCTTCATTATCTGCAATGATCAAGATATTATATCTTCATTATCTACAATGATCAATATATTACATCTTTAAATTCTACAACGATCAAGATATTACATCTTGATTTTTACAATGATCAAGATATTACATCTTCATTTTTACAATGATCAATATATTACATCTTCAACTCTTACATGAGAGAGGTTGCTGCCAAAGTGGGACCTGAAAGGACACTTCCTGTCTTATGATGCTTGTAACATTGATCAGCTTTATACATCCTCTGAGCATCAGTCTAATACAATTCAAAAAGTCGTTTGCACTATTATCATTATTAATAAATAAACCAAGTACTAACAATCTGAACCGCAAAACGCAACCCGAAATACGTCGTAAATTATACACGAAAAGATTTCCGAAATTCTATTTGTTTTTCTATGTGTCCAGCCTATTTCATCAACATGATTTAACTTTCAACGTGGTGATTAACATAGTGACTGTACTTCGCCTATGAACACGAAACAGTTCTAGTTTCAGCACCTCCGTTGAAGATTATGAACACGTGTTCATTAACAGTGTTCTACTAATGCTAGATGAAGTTATGGAGAAAGGTAGAACGGTGTAAATAGTTTTTAATATCAAACTTTACCTTCGGGTAAAAACGTAACCATACCAACATCTACTATTGGTGAATGTGGAAACTGATTATAAACATAGCATATCTGACGCCCTTTATGATACGCAAAACCAAAACATACGTCATCGGCTAAACAAGATTGTGCACATCGTATCCGTCCAGGTAAAACTCTATAATCATAATATCCTGAAAACAGTTGGTCATTTGAGAAAGAGAAATAAGTTTTAGTGATTATCTCAAAAGATTCACCAATTACAAATATAAACATACACCTCAACAATATCGACAACATTTTCCTCGGTTTGACTTGACGATACGAAACAATTAATTCTGAAGATAGTGACAAGACTTTTCTGCGTTAAAAGAAACATGCATCAATTTTCTTATTATTGATTGCTGTACAATTTAAAAATTGTTATTTTAACTGACTTCAATGATATGAAGTAAAGAAAATGACTAAAGTATTTCAGTAGGAATTCAGAAAATAAAAAATACAGATTACATTTGTACAGTCTTTGTTGTGATTATTATTTTAAAAAGGATTGTTGTGCTCTAGTGCAGTCATATAACTCATATTTTTATAACAAATTACCCAGTTCTTATCGACAATAGACTGATATAACGATTTATTAATGATTAGGTTTTCAAGAGGCTGTATTAGCAATTTAAGTCATTAGATGCTATGTATCAAGTCGAGAACATAGACTGTTGTTAGCTACTATGTATCGAGACGAGAACATAGATAGTCTGTTGTTAGCTGTTATGTATCAAGTCGAGAACATAGATAGTCTGTTGTTAGTTGCTATATTTATCGAGACGAGAACATAGATAGTATGTTGTTAGATGTTATGTATCGAGACGAGCACATAGATAGTCTGTTGTTAGATGCTATGTGTCGAGACGAGAACATAGATAGTCTGTTGTTAGATGCTATGTATCAAGTCGAGAACATAGATAGTCTGTTGTTAGTTGCTATATATCAAGTCGAGAACATAGATAGTATGTTGTTAGCTGCTATGTATCGATACGAGAACATAGATTATCTGTTTTTAGCTGTTATGTATCAAGTCGAGAACATAGATAGTCTGTTGTTAGCTGCTATGTATCGAGACGAGAACATAGATAGTCTGTTGTTAGCTGCTATGTATCGATACGAGAACATAGATAGTCTGTGGTTAGCTGTTCTGTATCAAGTCGAGAACATAGATAGTCTGTTGTTAGCTGCTATGTATCGAAACGAGAACATAGATAGTCTGTTGTTAGCTGCTATGTGTCGAGACGAGAACATAGATAGTCTGTTGTTAGTTGCTATGTGTCAAGTCGAGAACATTGA
This sequence comes from Lottia gigantea, assembly GCF_000327385.1. NCBI lineage: Eukaryota > Metazoa > Mollusca > Gastropoda > Lottiidae > Lottia > Lottia gigantea. Next base: position 73,164 of record NW_008708829.1, on the reverse strand, counting down.
TAGTCTGTTGTTAGATGCTATATTTATCGAGACGAGAACATAGATAGTATGTTGTTAGCTGCTATGTATCAAGTCGAGAACATAGATAGTCTGTTGTTAGATGCTATATTTATCGAGACGAAAACATAGATAGTCTGTTGTTAGTTGCTATTTATCAATTCGAGAACATTGATAGTCTGTTGTTAGCTGCTATTTATCAAGTCGAGAACATTGATAGTCTGTTGTTAGCTGCCATGTATCGAGACGAGAACATAGATTGTCTGTTGTAAGATGCTATATTTATCAAGTCGAGAACATTGATAGTCTGTTGTTAGCTGCCATGTATCGAGACGAGAACATAGATAGTCTGTTGTTAGTTGCTATTTATGGAGACGAGAACATTGATAGTCTGTTGTTAGCTGCTATGTATCAAGTCGAGAACATAGATAGTCTGTTGTTAGCTGCTATGTATCGAGACGAGAACATAGATAGTATGTTGTTAGATGCTATATATCGAGACGAGAAAATAGATAGTCTGTTGTTAGCTGGTATGTGTCGAGACCAGGACATAGAAAGTCTGTTGTTAGTTGCTATGTATCAAGCCGAGAACATAGATAGTCTGTTGTTAGTTGCTATGTATCGAGACTAGAACATAGATAGTCTGTTGTTAGCTGGTATGTATCGAGACGAGAACATAGATAGTCTGTTGTTATCTGGTATGTATCGAGACGAGAACATAGATAGTCTGTTGTTAGTTGCTATTTATCAAGCCGAGAACATAGATAGTATGTTGTTAGTTGCTATGTATCGATATGAGAACATAGACAGTCTGTTGTTAGTTGCTTTGTATCGAGACGAGAACATAGATAGACTGTTGTTAGTTGCTATTTATCAAGCCGAGAACATAGCTAGTATGTTGTTAGTTGCTATGTATCGAGACAAGAACATTGATAGGCTGTTGTTAGCTGGTATGTATCGATACGAGAACATAGATAGCCTGTTGTTAGATGGTATGTATCGATACGATAACATAGATAGCCTGTTGTTAGCTGGTATGTATCGAGACAAAAACATGGAGTATTTGTTGTTAGCTGCTATTTATCGATACGAGAACATAGATAGCCTGTTGTTAGCTGGTATGTAACGAGACAAAAACAGAGATAGTATTTTGTTAGCTGGTATGTATCGAGACGAGAACATAGATAGCCTGTTGTTAGCTGGTATGTATCGAGACAAAAACATAGAGTGTTTGTTGTTAGCTGCTATATATCGAGACAAAAACATAAAGGGTTTGTTGTTAGCTGCTATGTATCGAGACGAGAACATAGATAGTCTGTTGTTAGCTGGTATGTATCGAGACGAGAACATAGATAGCCTGTTGTTAGCTGGTATGTATCGAGACAAAAACATAGAGGGTTTGTTGTTAGCTGGTATGTATCGAGACGAGAACATAGATAGCCTGTTGTTAGCTGGTATGTATCGATACGAGAACATATTATATAGCCTGTTGGTAGTTGCTATGTATCGAGACAACCCTATGTCTGTTGTTAGCTGGTATGTATCGATACGAGAACATATATAGCCTGTTTTTAGCTAGAAAGGAAGTTATTTTCTTCTTCAATTCATCTTGTACAAAAATAATTATTAATGTGAAGGTCAAAACTCATTGCCTTTTTAAAGAAGTAGCTATCGGGTTAACTTGAAAATGGACAAAATTTACTTTGTTTTCAATGAAGAAGAAATAAAGAAAGTGAAAGAACCAGATATTGATGAAGGTCTACAGTTTCCATATGTGATAAATTGAAAAACTTTGTCTTGATTTGTTTTATTTATGATAAAGTTTATAACATAAAAAAAAATGTTTATAGGAAAGGTGGTGGGTTGGTAACGAATTCTCTTGCAGGAGCTGCGTCATTTCCGGTTAACTCTTTCTGGAATTGCACGAACCACAGGCATAGGACGAAGAATTGGAATGTCCCAAATAGAAGTCAAATATGAACCCGATACACATAAAAAGGATGGAAAACCTCTTTACAATCCCTTTAATAAGCAAAGTTTTTTCCTGGCACAATATACAATATTGCAATTATAATTTTCCATTTTTTTTTTATTTCTATTGACTCAAAACAAAGCCATTGTTTAATGTTTTCTGAATCAACACATCAAAGTAAACTGTTTATTATCATATGAACCACATTTTTTCCTCCATGACAACAAGAAACACACTCAGAAAAAGATTAACTTAATTATCATATTAATGAAATATGACAAACAATAATTATCACATTGGACATAAATAACTAGAATTGGTAAAAAATCAAACTTTGTCATAATTTGGCTGTAGTTGTAATTATTTTCATCTATTTTGGACTATCGTCCTTTAAAATTGATTGGACCTGTAACTTTATCAATAATTAAAAACTTTCTCCAATAGAAGTTTTAATTAACTACACAAATAACATCATTCACTTGGATGAGATAAATAAGATAAACCGCAAATCACACTACAGTACTGTTAATAATACTGTGTAGACAATGATTCAGCGACTTTCTACCGGCATTAGCTTCAAAAACAACTCGAAGTGGTGGCGTCTCACTGTTAGAAAACTAAGAAATGACTGAGATAGTGACAATTAACTTCATTCCATTCTCTGTCAGGTTCCACGGTCTCTATATAACCTTTCTTCGGTTGGTCTGGTCGGTTGGATTGACGGTTGATCTGGGTGATCATCAAGCCATGGTAAAGGTGCGTAGTAGGTGCTGTTTATGGGTCAATAACTATATTGTGCATTCACAGGGTTAATTATTTATACGAAACTAACTGTTACACTTTATACGAAAATGATGCTGACTTACTTGTGTAATAGCTGACTCAATGTATGATATATATATTTGTTAACAGTAATAAATATGGCTTACTGTTATTAATAGTGTATTGAGATGGCGTCGACGAAATCAACTCTGTGTATTTGTCATTTGAAAATGATGTTCTTATACTTGAAATGAAATCTGATTTAAATAATTTAGAACAATATACACGAAAGCCTCACATTCGTGTTTTTGGTGTCAAAGAAACTAAAAACGAAAACTGCATCGAAATTGTCAAAAATATAATAAAAAAACAACCTTAAAATCGAGGCAGATATTGAGGTTGATGTCGCCCATCGTGTGGGTAAACCAATATCGTCATCGAAGCCAAGGGGCATTATAGTCCGCTTCCTTCGTCGCTCTGATAAACAGACGGTCATCCTTGTCAGGAGTCGATTAAAAAATTCTGGAATTACTTTTGTTGAAGATATGACTCGTATCAATGTCAGGCTAATGGATGAGGCAAGGAAACATCCTAGTGTTAGAAATGTATGGTTCACAAACGGAAAAGTAATGGTTGAAAGCAACACTGGAGTAAAATTTAGATATTATCAGAATATGAATCTAAATACGAAATTAACAAGTTGTATGGAAATGTAATTTATTCATTTGGTCTATATATATAGATTGTATATGATATGTGCTTATATAAATGTGCTTGCTTAAATTGTCACTTTAACTTTAAACCCTGAACTATATTAAAGAGTTGTATTACTAATACATAATGAGTGTTAATCAATTTGGTTACCTCACTGTGAAGGATTTTTGTCAAAACCCGTTTTAAGATACTCTTTTAAAATCACTTATTCAGTACTATATTAAAACCAAGTTTTCTTTACTATGAAAATATCTGATATGTAAATTCTTAAAATGATTACCAAATATCGGTAGGATTTAGGATTTTCAGGGATACGAATATCAATGAATTTCATCTTCTTGTAAAAACTTACCACCTCATTGATTCGAAGATTTATAACTGAACTGACATAGAGCCTCCCATGCTCATACGACATATTATGTCCCATATTGCTAATGTTTATATACTTTATCCTTTCATCTCTTCTAAAATTGTGAATATGAACCACTTTTTTCAATTTGTTAATAGGTTTATTATTTTATTTAGTTGTATATTTCTGCCACCAAGGAACAAATTTCAGTTAATCATCGATGCAATACTTATGTTTCCCGACTTTTGTCAATTTGAGTATAAGGTATCGTAAATATTATTACTTTTTATGAAAACTTCATTGCTGTAGACTCTGACAAAAGTTTGGGAAAAAGTCAATGCCTCCATGTGTCACTAACTAAATATGTTTGTGATTTTTTATTTCTTCTGCTGATCAGATCTGGCGATGTCGAAAAAAATCCAGGCCCTCCATTGTTTTGCGATAAACTTTCTATGTTTCACTTTAGCGTACGAAGTATTCGACATAAACTTAATTTAATTAAGGAAGATGTCGATGAAAATCTAATATGTAGCTTTACCGAAAATCATTTAGATCATAATGTAAAAAATGAATCTTTGACATGGCCAGGTTTCCACACACCTATCCGAAAAGATAGAAATTCCTATGGGGGTGGTGTTATCGTATATGTCAATCAAAATGTCACTTGTAAAATGAGATTAGACTTAGAATCCCCAAGATTGAAAGTGTTTGGATTGAATTCAAAATACAGAACACTACGTATCTTCTAGGCACATTCTTCAGACCCCCAAATAGTGAAAACTATGATCTATTCTGGGCCAACTTTGAACGATCTATAGAAACTGCATATGATTTCACAACCAATGTTCTTGTCGTAGGCGACCTAACGAGTACAACAGCGATTTTACACCAAATTTTGTTAACTAATAACTTAAAGAACTGTGTTAATGAGCCCTCTAGAGTAACAAGCTCATCAGCAACCCTTATTGATGTCATACTGGCAAATGATTCCATATGTTGCGATTTCTCTGAAGTAATTGAAAAATATTTCAGACCATAAAGGTGTGTGTGCCACATTCGATATAGCTGTTTCTCAGCCATTGAATTTGAGAAGGAATTGATATTATATTGTTGATGTAGGTTTATGTTAGAGGTAATATAAATTAATAAAAGTTGTCTATTATAATTATTGAGAGGGAATTGATATTATATTGTTGATGTAGGTTTATTTGTAAGTAATATTGTAATATGTAGGTGGAGGTGGTTATTACCAGCATACAAGCAGTATACATCTATATTGTTGGCTCAGTCCAGCTTTACTACATAGTAAACAATAACTAAGAAGGTCACGATGTTGTTCAGGAAAGAAGTATTTAACTTTCATTAACAAAACTATTTCATATAAATTTCCATATTTAGTCATTTAGTCACATCCAGGATTTATCATTTTTAGCAGCAGTAGTTTTGGCACAATAACGTTTTAGAGTAAGCTATGTAAAATCGTCCTCACATTACCGACATTCAAGAGTCGTTAAGAAGAAATTCTGTGTGTTTACACAGCAAATGAAGTAATACTGTTTGAGTCGTCGCTCACTTGGACATTTTTAATGTCGTTTAATTTGATTATTATTTTTCAATTCTATGTATCAATTCCCAGATTCAGTTTAAGGCATAATATATCCTAGTAATTTCGCGGGTCTTTACGAAGGTTGTTGTTAGGGTCAGGGTTAGAAGGGCATTAGGTCAGTCGGTTAAAGATTATTACGCCTAATTACATTGTCGTACATACATTGTAAATATTATAGATTAAATGTTTCTTTTGCAAAGTAAAATAAATTGAAATTCTCTGAAAACGTCCGTTTACTCCTGTGTTCTTTCACATTGAGCACTACATTAAATTAAAATTCTTTTCCGTTTCCAGGAAAGCTTTATTTTATGCACATTTTAGTATTGTAAAATGTTAATCACATTGAAATATTCGACCGGACAGGATCCGGACAAGCTCGCTTCCATTCCGTATAGTCGACCTCACGTCTTGATCGCGGAAGCACGGGTAGCGCTTCGCCTATAAATAGAGGCTCGCCGCGCGAAAATTGCAGATTACGTCAACGCTTGGCAGCCATGGACTCATTATCATTATCAGGTAAGGAAGGAGAAAGTTACTCCAGAGAGAGAATAATGCTATTGGTTTAATTCGCTTCATGAAATCGCCATTTTGGTTTTACAAAATTTCGTTCAAAAACCACGTAAGTCCTTAGATGCTGTCGCGTTATCTATTATCACCCTCCTGACCAGATCGCTTATTTCGATGTCAGGGATGTTATATTTAGATTTAAGTTGCAGATTACAACGGAAGGAAGCCAGCTTGATGAAACATTAATTATTGCGGCCATTTTAATAGCTTTTGTATTTTTGTCGTCTTCTCGACGGTGTATGAATTTGTTCTTTATATGGAATATAATGTTATTGTAACTACTGCTCCATTTTGTAGTTTCGTAAGATGATTTAAAATGGAAATTAAACAGTAATATTTGAGAAATCGTTCTTTTGTCTTAATCAAGAGCTTAAGGTGCATGCAAAGCTGTCACTTTTTATGGAAAGAAAGATAATCTGGTTATGCTGAGACCCACAAAGGTTCCTCAGTCTTCAGAAGGAAAGGGGCAAATGTATTTTCGCGACGATAAGGAGATCAAGGACTCGGTAGTAGTCAGGGTGAAGGGGTCTTTTCCTATCTGTGTGGAAGACAAGGCGAAACGTTGCATAAAACTTTAACCAGTGATTGTTGTTCCATAAAGCTGTGTCTATATAAAGTACGGATCGGTCTCTAATTTTACTATTTGATTTAGGTCTAGGTGAATCACAAGCAGGGGTTAATAGGAAGTATTTAAGGAAAGTGCACAGGAACTCGACCAAAGAATAACCAGATTCACGAATGAGAATTAATGCCAGTCCACAATTAATGCATTAGCCTCAGAAGATTAGAGTTATCTCCCATTAATCATGTAGCTGGTGAGTGAAAATTCAAGCCTTCGGAAGTTACCTTTACCTCTACTTTTAAATCAGATCACTAGATATGTCGCTTAACTTGAATACGGCGCAGACTCGCTCATAGCTGTTGCAAGGTGGTTTATGTAGACATGGTGGATTCGGAATTAAACTTAGACATACTCTCGAAACACTCTGACAGAAAGAAAAATAGCTGGACTGTATAGATAGGGTGCTTGTCCAAGCTTACAATATATATTAGTTGTATTCTTGATCTATTTAGAGACTATAAAAATCCATACAAGCATGAAGAAGAAGGAATATTTTACAAATGATAATACTAATAAAATTTTTTGATGGAATCTTTTAGGGGACGATAGTGCCTAGAGCCAGAGGCACTTTTTTCAATCAAACATGAAAGTTATTGGCTGACTGATAACTACCAATTTCGTTATAGGAATGTAGTGGACCACCATCATATGTGGTGTCTACTAATCGTTACTAGCTTTCAATACACCAAAATGACATTTGTAAAATATTCATTTTGAGTTTTACTCTCGATATCGCCATACTTTGGACGACATTTTGATTTACTGAATTGTTTTACTTGTACAGATGTTTATTTTACTAACATTATATGAATAATAGATTTTTATACGAATGAGCGAAAGTATTGTCACAATCCATTAAGTTAAAATAGCCAATTTGGTGTTTAGGTTTGTCAACGTCCCAGTTATATATGTAGGAGTGTATATTATCAAAGGTTTTGTTAAACAAATGATGCGAGATAAAGGTGGGAATAATGAAAGTGGGCAGGAGTTCTGAACGCAACTTACAACACTGTTGCACTTTTGAACTTATATTATAATTATTGAGAAGGAATTGATATTATATTGTTGATGTAGGTTTATGTTAAAGGTAATATAAATTAATAAAAGTTGTATATTATAATTATTGAGAGGGAATTGATATTATATTGTTGATGTAGGTTTATGTTAAAGGTAATATAGATTAATAAAAGTTGTATATTATAATTATTGAGAGGGAATTGATATTATATTGTTGATGTAGGTTTATGTTAAAGGTAATATAAATTAATAAAAGTTGTATATTATAATTATTGAGAGGGAATTGATATTGATATAATATTGTTGATGTAGGTTTATGTTAAAGGTAACAGAAATTAATAAAAGTTGTATATTATAATTATTGAGAGGGAATTGATATTATATTGTTGGTGTAGGTTTATGTTAAAGGTAATATAAATTAATAAAAGTTGTATATTATAATTATTGAGAGGGAATTGATATTATATTGTTGATGTAGGTTTATATTAAAGGTAATATAAATTAATAAAAGTTGTATATTATAATTATTGAGAAGGAATTGATATTATATTGTTGGTGTAGGTTTATGTTAAAGGTAATATAAATTAATAAAAGTTGTATATTATAATTGTTGGTAGTTGGATTGGTTCAAATTGGATGAAGCTGTGTTGTTGGTTTGATTGTAGATAATTCGTTAGATCTGGTCGGGTCGAATGACATGGCGGTGAGACTAGGCCCTGGTTGGTGTGGCGTGAGTTACTCGATCTCCTTCATTCTTTCAAACTCGTTCTGATCATGGTATTTCTTGTTGGATGGTAGTCGAATGGTAGTCGTTCGTTTGGTGTTGGCTGTGGACTCCCACAACATAGTCATTTCATGGTTATCACCTTTCACCAACGATGTCAATTTACACCAACAAGTAGAAGTTGCTTTAGGTTTTAACAATATTGGCATCAACAATTCCACTGACGAGCTACGAGATGATGGCTTCATCGAACGCTTTATAAGCCATGGAGTATCATCGAAGCACCTGTCTAGTCTATGGATTTCGGTAGGCATTTCAATACACTGATTGATTTAACACATTTTATTGATCATACAAATGGATGGGATGCAAGTTACATAAACTTAGAAAAATCCTTTCCAAATAATAATTTCATGCTATGGAAGATTACATTACAATAATTTCAATTTAGTGACACATAACATATTTAACAGGAATCGAGATAGGTAACATAAATACAATATAGCTGCCGTTAAGAACGATACATCAACCAGGAACAACGCATCAGTCAATCATCGAAGTGAAAGAAGACATTGGCCTTATGCAAACCTATGTGATTGGTTTATGTATTGCATTGCGTGATTTAGAATTTTGGAGTTCAATTCATAATTACCACGAGGATCACCCCATAATAAAATATTTAAACTAATAATTCTAGGATCAATGAGATCATCGAATAATTTTTGCCGTTGTTCAGAATACAAAGGCAATGAAAAAAGAAATGATTAGCATCTTCTATTGATAGACCACAAGAACATGTTGCATCATCAACTATGTTATAATTGAGTAGATCAGATTTTAGCTCACTACATCCATGACGAATCTTGGTTATAAGAATATTTTCACGTCTTGGTCCATTGTAGAAAAAGCTCGGGGCATTATCAACATAAAGTCTCTTTTTCAAGTTATATTTAAGTGAGTTCAAATTATCAGTCCAATTTATGTTTTAAGATTATTGTAGCTGCTGTGTATCGATATCAGAACATAGATCGCCTGTTGTTAGCTGCTCTATATCGAGACGAGATCATAGATAGTCTGTTGTTAGCTGGTATGTATCGAGACGAGAACATAGATAGTCTGTTGTTAGCTGCTGTGTATCGATACGAGAACATAGATAGTCTGTTGTTAGCTGCTGTGTATCGATATGAGAACATAGATAGCCTGTTGTTAGCTGCTCTATATCGAGACGAGAACATAGATAGCCTGTTGTTAGCTGATATGTATCGAGACGAGAACATAGATATTCTGTTTTTAGTTGCTATATATCCAGACGAGAATATAGATAGTCTGTTGTTAGCTGCTAAATATCGACACGAGACCATGGATAGTCCGTCGTTAGCTGCTGTTGTTAGCTGCTATATATCGAGACGAGACCATAGATAGTCTGTTGTTAGCTGCCATGTATCGAGACGAGAACATAGATTGTGTGTTGTTAGATGCTATTTATCGAGACGAGAACATTGACAGTGTGTTGTTAGCTATTATATATCGAGACGAGACCATTGACAGTGTGTTGTTAGCTATTATATATCGAGACGCGACCATAGATAGTCTGTTGTTAGCTGCCATGTATCGAGACGAGAACATAGATTGTCTGTTGTTAGATGCTATTTATCGAGACGAGAACATTGATAGTCTGTTGTTAGCTGTTATTTATCGAGATGAGACCATAGATAGTCTGTTGTTAGCTGATATGTATCGAGACCAGAACATTGATAGTCAGTTGTTAGCTGGTATGTATCGATACGAGACCATAGATAGTCTGTTGTTAGCTGCTATATATCGAGACGAGACCATAGATAATCTGTTGTTAGCTGCCATGTATCGAGACGAGAACATAGATTGTCTGTTGTTAGATGCTATTTATCGAGACGAGAACATTGATAGTCTGTTGTTAGCTGTTATGTATCGAGACGAGAACATAGATTGTCTGTTGTTAGCTGTTATATATCCATACGAGAACATAGATAGTCTGTTGTTACCTGTTATATATCGAGACGACAACATAGATAGTCTGTTGTTAGCTGTTATATATCGAGACGACAACATAGATAGTCTGTTGTTAGTTGCTATATATCGAGACGACAACATAGATAGTCTGTTGTAAGCTGGTATGTATCGAGACGACAACATAGATTGTCTGTTGTTATCTGCTATTTATCGAGACGAGAACATAGATAGTCTGTTGTTAGCTGCTATTTATCGAGACGAGAACATAGATAGTCTGTTGTTAGTTCTATTTATCGAGACGACAACATAGATAGTCTGTTGTTAGCTGCTATATATCGAGACGAGAACATAGATAGTCTGTTGTAAGCTGGTATTTATCGAGACGAGAACATAGATAGTCTGTTGTTAGCTGCCATGTATCGAGACGAGAACATAGATAGTCTGTTGTTAGCTGTTATATATCGAAACGACAACATAGATAGTCTGTTGTTAGCTGTTATATATCGAGACGACAACATTGATAGTCTGTTGTTAGCTGTTATATATCCAGACGAGAACATTGATAGTCTGTTGTTAGTTGTTATATATCCAGACGAGAACATAGATGGTCTGTTGTTAGCTGTTATATATCGAGACGACAACATAGATAGTCTGTTGTTAGTTGCTATATATCGAGACGACAACATAGATAGTCTGTTGTAAGCTGGTATGTATCGAGACGAGAACATAGATTGTCTGTTGTTAGCTGCTATTTATCGAGACGAGAACATAGATAGTCTGTTGTTAGCTGCTATTTATCGAGGCGAGAACATAGATAGTCTGTTGTTAGTTGCTATTTATCGAGACGAGAACATAGATAGTCTGTTGTTAGCTGCTATATATCGAGACGAGAACATAGATAGTCTGTTGTAAGCTGGTATTTATCGAGACGAGAACATAGATAGTCTGTTGTTAGCTGCCATGTATCGAGACGAGAACATAGATAGTCTGTTGTTAGCTGCCATGTATCGAGACGAGAACATAGATAGTCTAATGTTAGCTACTTTATATCGAGGCGAGGCCATAGATAGTCTGTTGTTAGCTGCCATGTATCGAGACGAAAAGATAGATAGTCTGTTGTTAGCTACTATAAATCGAGACGAGGCCATAGATAGTCTGTTGTTAGCTGCCATGTATCGAGACGAAAACATAGATAGTCTGTTGTTAGCTACTATATATCGAGACGAGGCCATAGATAGTCTGTTGTTAGCTGCCATGTATCGAGATGAGAACATAGATAGTCTGTTGTAAGCTGGTATTTATCGAGACGAGAACATAGATAGTCTGTTGTTAGCTGCCATGTATCGAGATGAGAACATAGATAGTGTGATGTTAGCTACTTTATATTGAGTCGACAACATAATGACAATTGATTTTTTTGTTTAAACGAATTGATTTTTTGTTTAAAAGAATTGATTTTTTGTTTAAAAGAATTGATTTTTTTGTTAAAACGAAATGATTATTTTGTTTAAACAAATTGTTTTTTTTTTGTTTAAACAAATCATCAGATTCAATACATCCCAAACTTCGTCTAATCATCATTGACAGTCCACCAGATTCCATACATCGTCTAATCATCTTTGACCGTACACCAGATTCCATACCTCTTCTAATCATCTTTGACAGTCCACCAGATTCCATACCTCGTCTAATCATCTTTGACCGTACACCAGATTCCATACATCGTCTAATCATCTTTGACAGTCCACCAGATTCCATACCTCGTCTAATCATCATTGACAGTCCACCAGATTCCATACATCGTCTAATCATCTTTGACAGTCCACCAGATTCCATACCTCTTCTAATCATCTTTGACCGTACCCCAGATTCCATACATCGTCTAATCATCTTTGACAGTCCACCAGATTCCATACCTCGTCTAATCATCTTTGACAGTCCACCAGATTCCATACCTCGTCTAATCATTTTTGACAGTACACCAGATTCCATACCTCGTCTAATCATTTTTGACTGTACACTAGATTCCATACCTCGTCTAATCATTTTTGACTGTACACTAGATTCCATACCTCGTCTAATCATCTTTGACAGTACACCAGATTCCATACCCCGTCTAATCATCTTTGACAGTCCACCAGATTCCATACCTCGTCTAATCATCTTTGACCGAAGACTTGATTCCATACCTCGTCTAATCATCATTGACAGTCCACCAGATTCCATACCTCGTCTCATCATCTTTGACCGTACACCAGATTCCATACCTCGTCTAATCATCTTTGACCGTACACCAGATTCCATACCTCGTCTAATCATCTTTGACAGTCCACCAGATTCCATACCTCGTCTAATCATCTTTGACCGTACACCAGATTCCATACATCGTCTAATCATCTTTGACAGTCCACCAGATTCCATACCTCGTCTAAATATCTTTGACAGTACACCAGATTCCATACATCGTCTAAATATCTTTGGCAGTACACCAGATTCCATACCTCGTCTAATCATCTTTGACAGTACACCAGATTCCATACCTCATCTAATCATCTTTGACCGTACACCAGATTCCATACCTCGTCTAATCATCTTTGACCGTACACCAGATTCCATACCTCGTCTAATCATCTTTGACAGTACACCAGATTCCATACCTCGTCTAATCATCTTTGACCGTACACCAGATTCCATACATCGTCTAATCATCTTTGACAGTCCACCAGATTCCATACCTCGTCTAATCATCTTTGACCGTACACCAGATTCCATACATCGTCTAAATATCTTTGACACGTACACCAGATTCCATACCTCGTCTAATCATCTTTGACAGTCCACCAGATTCCATACCTCGTCTAAATATCTTTGACCGTACACCAGATTCCATACATCGTCTAAATATCTTTGACAGTCCACCAGATTCCATACCTCGTCTAATCATCTTTGACAGTCCACCAGATTCCATACATCGTCTAATCATCTTTGACAGTCCACCAGATTCCATACATCGTCTAATCATCTTTGACAGTACACCAGATTCCATACCTCGATTTGCGTATCAACTTGATGACGTTTACTGCAGGATAATTAATATTTGATAGGTTCCGATTTACTCAAGCGAAAGATATTATTCTTTCTATTATTTTGACATTTTCTTTGTTTAATGGTCTACAGAATGTTACTATTATTGTGGTTGGTTATGGTGGTTGATGGTTATCAGGTTGGTCTATTTGGTGAAAAATCTTCTTTATCTTGTTGTGTCTTTATGGAGTCAACTGAACTTTGAAAGATTTTATTAATTCAAATATCTGGCATGTCATCCTCTAAATTCAAGCGCTGCATATTGCCCTTATTACCCTACCCTACTGTACCCCTTTTCTTCTTGTAATCATTGCGATAGCCCTCACTATGAATCATGGTTAATTTTAGAAAGAAAATGAAATGAAGAGGGGTGTTCTGCTCGGAATCAATGTAGACTTCGCCATGTGCAACGAGGAAAATTCTCCAGAAGGTCAGTTGTTTGTATAATGCGTTGTAATGTCTTTTTTGATGTGCTTTTTCCAAGTCCAGGCAGATTTGTTTACTTACAGAGAATCTGTAATATCTATACGGATAACCAGTCGCTACAGGGCTGACTTCAACGAAGTACCGGCCGTGGCTTGAATAGTATTTGGTTTGTATTTGGTTATACATAGAAAACCCTTTAGCGATAGATATGTGGTCTAAAGAGACCTTCACAAAATACCGATCATCAGTTGCGTATGGTTTGCAAATAAAATCACCGTTCATAAGTTCAAAAGTGCAACAGTGTTGTAAGTTGCGTTCGCATCATTTGTTTAACAAAACCTTTGATAATATACACTCCTACATATATAACTGGTACGTTGACAAACCTAAACACCAAATTGGCTATTTTAACTTAAAGGATTGTGACAATACTTTCGCTCATTCGTATAAAAATCTATTATTCATATAATGTTAGTAAAATAAACATCTGTACAAGTAAAACAATTCAGTAAATCAAAATGTCGTCCAAAGTATGGCATATCGAGAGTAAAACTCAAAATGAATATTTTACAAATGTCATTTTGGTGTATTGAAAGCTAGTAAGGATTAGTAGACACCACATATGATGGTGGTCCACTACATTCCTATAACGAAATTGGTAGTTATCATTCAGCCAATAACTTGTATGTTTGATTGAAAAAAGTGCCTCTGGCTCTAGGCACTATCGTCCCCTAAAAGATTCCATCAAAAATTTTTATTAGTATTATCATTTGTAAAATATTCCTTCTTTTTCATGCTTGTAACCAGCTATATAATTAGTAACCATTGATAGGACAATGGACTTTATCACCCTTTGTTAAGATATATTTTGGATCTTAGATCTTGTGCTGTGACAAGACAATTGAGAGAGCGGAGAATATAATTAATGCTAGAACCGTGAACAGCTCCGAGCGTGGCCTCATCCCATGGATTTCGAACCTTCTAGACTGTTTGCTGTTAACTCTGGTGCTTTTAAGTCTACAGTTTGTGAACAAATATGATAAATAAAACAATTATATAATTACACTCCAGAAATGAAACCTCAATATTCTCAATTTGTAAAAAAAATAATAGAACTAATCAATACCGCATCACGCTATACCTCTTAATTATTCAATTGACAAAACAACGCGCGTAGATAATCAGATCTTTCACTCTGATAGGAATGTGATCATATGACTTTTGTCGACATCAAACTTTGTCTACGACTTCTGTCTCTTCAATTTACATTGTCTGCTAATTTAGATTTATAAGAGATACTCTCCAGGAGAAACACTAGCATATTTCATAAGTATTAGAAATTATTTTGTAATTTGAGTTCTAGAAAAATGCGATTTTATAAATCTTATATGCAAGAATTTTGCACAAAAAAAATAATCAGATTAATTTGTTCTAACAGGAGAGGTGTGAAAAGTCTAAACCAACCAGATCAGTTATCAAAATTGTTTAACATCTGTAATTCAACTTCACACTAGAACCAGAAAATTCAGATTTTTTAGAAATTTATCAAAATTGAATGATTAAAATTTTTAAAGCAAACCACGCATGTCACATATCGTTAAAGAGAGAAATTCGAGTACATTCTAATTATGGCATTGATAAAAAATACTTTTGATGTTAGGACCAGAGTTGAACATTTTAATAACATGCATTATTGTAATATATTTACATTAGCTATTGTTGTGTGGCGTTTATATCACAATAAATTTCATTGCCTCCTCACGAAAACATTAGGCGTAGTATTTCTAATCAATGACGTCCTTATTCATTGACGTCATTGTATCAAATAGATTGGTCTCTGATGTAAACAATCATGTCGGTAGTTCCAAACGTTGAAACGTAGGCCCTACTTAAATTCATACTAAAGTTTTGGTATCAAAATTAGAATGTCTTGAAAACGTAAATATAAATAATAAACTGTTACCCTATGGCGGTTATGGTTGTATATCAGGAGAAAGGTTGGCTGGGAAATTAATCATAAATTAATTTAGATTTATGTAGATCAGAAATAGAAGTGGTCCTAAGACAGAGCCCTGTGGTACGCCAGATTGAACAGTTCTGGCTTCCATGGAGACTTCATGAACGACTACACATTTTTTTTTTGTCGTGTAAGTAGTTTTGAAACCAGTCGAGGAGTTCTCCCAATTTGTGACATAAACCAGCATGCTAGATTAATGGCTTGATAACAAAGTGTTATGTCAATTAGTTTGTTTGTAAACTTTAACAACAAGTAGAGAGACAGGTCTGTGATTTCCGCAATTTGAGGGGTCACCCTTTTTTCAGATAGCTGTAATATTGGCACTTTTCCAGATATGAGGTACAGTTTTAGATGACATTGAGAGGTTGAATAGTTTCAAAAGTTTTCCATTTATTTGATCAGACCCATTTGCTTTACTATTGTCAAGAGATGAAAGAATGTCTTTAACTTCTTGCGGATCTAGTTTAATGTGGTTGAGTGAATGCAGATGTTGATTAAGAATAGGAATAAAAGACAATAGCAAAATCATGGCAAAATCAAAAATAAAAATATATGATAGTAGTGGACTCCTCCAAAGAAAAGTACCATTAGGTGTTTCGAAAAGAGTAAGCATGATCTGCTTAGAGCGCGACATCTGCCACTTCTATCTATGTCAACATCATGAGATACAATGTAGGAAGCTGTACGGCGAAGGTGCGATTGCTTTATGACTATGATTGCTTCTTTCAGACAATTTGCTTTATTCGTAAAAGTAAAGCATGGGACAAGAGGTGATCTTCGGCTGTTTTTTTCCTTCTTCATGTCAGTTGGCAAGGTGCGACCAATCTTTTGAGCCGAAGTTTTCTGAACTCGTAATTTGATCATCCAATTAATAAAATTTTGATTTATATTTTCTGATTGATTTTAAATACTGGTTTCTGATTGTCCTGAATTTTTTGCCAATCAATTTCAGATTTCGATCTGGCAGCTTTTTTCCAGAACTTTTTTGTTTTTCCTAGCCAAGTTTCTGATTGTGGTATTCATCCAAATTTCATCTCTAGGTCTAAAAGTTACAATTGTGTTCGGAATTTTTCTCAGCTCACCTGTAAAATTCAAAGTAGAAATATCAATATCATTCTCATCAACAAGGGTATCCCAGTCAGTGTTCAAAACGGCTTGTCTCAATTTGTCATAGTTTATCCTGTCAAAATCCCATACTTGTCTATGAAATGAATGCAGTCTCTGACAACTGCCAATGCAGAGGACAATGATCACTGCAGAAATTTGATGAAAATCCGAAATGAGGGATAAAGCTTGGAGAATTTTTCAATAAGAGTTTCTGAATTCTCTGTATATCGCAATGGTTTATCTATAATTTGGCCGAAGTTGTAAATAAATGAATTCCATTGTGGCAGATTTGTATGATAGGCATGAATTGATCTGGTTGTATCTCCTGATTTTTACCATTATATTAGTAGCGGGTGTCGTTCTCGAAACAGACAATTCTTACTCTATCGAAACACCTGGTGGTATTTCTCCTGGTGGAGGATTCAGCTACTATACTTTACTCCCGATTTTTTTTCAAATTCTTTGGACGAGATTTTTGATTGACGGAACTGTCATGCTTGTATGGATTTTTATAGTCTCTAAATAGATATATATTGTAAGCTTGGACAAGCACCCTGTCTATACAGTCCAGCTATTTTTCTTTCTGTCAGAGTGTTTCGAGAGTATGTCTAAGTTTAATCCCGAACCCACCATGTCTACATAAAACACCTTGCAACAGCTATGAGCGAGTCTGCGCCTTATTCTAGTTAAGCGACATATCTAGTGATCTGATTTAAAAGTAGAGGTAAAGGTAACTTCCGAAGGCTTGAATTTTCACTCACCAGCTACATGATTAATGGGAGATAACTCTAATCTTCCGAGGCTAATGCATTAATTGTGGACTGGCATTAATTCTCAAAACCTAGACCTAAATCAAATAGTAAAATTAGAGACCGATCCGTACTTTATATAGACACAGCTTTATGGAACAACAATCACTGGTTAAAGTTTTATGCAACGTTTCGCCTTGTCTTCCACACAGATAGGAAAGGACCCCTTCACCCTGACTACTACCGAGTCCTTGATCTCCTTATCGTCGCGAAAATACATTTGCCCCTTTCCTTCTGAAGACTGAGGAACATTTGTGGGTCTCAGCATAACCAGATTATCTTTCTTTCCATAAAAAGTGACAGCTTTGCATGCACCTTAAGCTCTTGATTAAGACAAAAGGACGATTTCTCAAATATTACTGTTTAATTTCCATTTTAAATCATCTTACGAAACTACAAAATGGAGCAGTAGTTACGATAACATTATATTCCATATAAAGAACAAATTCATACACCGTCGAGAAGACGACAAAAATACAAAAGCTATTAAAATGGCCGCAATAATTAATGTTTCATCAAGCTGGCTTCCTTCCGTTGTAATCTGCAACTTAAATCTAAATATAACATCCCTGACATCGAAATAAGCGATCGGGTCAGGAGGGTGATAATAGATAACGCGACAGCATCTAAGGACTTACGTGGTTTTTGAACGAAATTTTGTAAAACCAAAATGGCGATTTCATGAAGCGAATTAAACCAATAGCATTATTCTCTCTCTGGAGTAACTTTCTCCTTCCTTACCTGATAATGATAATGAGTCCATGGCTGCCAAGCGTTGACGTAATCTGCAATTTTCGCGCGGCGAGCCTCTATTTATAGGCGAAGCGCTACCCGTGCTTCCGCGATCAAGACGTGAGGTCGACTATACGGAATGGAAGCGAGCTTGTCCGGATCCTGTCCGGTCGAATATTTCAATGTGATTAACATTTTACAATACTAAAATGTGCATAAAATAAAGCTTTCCTGGAAACGGAAAAGAATTTTAATTTAATGTAGTGCTCAATGTGAAAGAACACAGGAGTAAACGGACGTTTTCAGAGAATTTACATTTATTTTACTTTGCAAAAGCAACATTTAATCTATAATATTTACAATGTATGTACGACAATGTAATTAGGCGTAATAATCTTTAACCGACTGACCTAATGCCCTTCTAACCCTGACCCTAACAACAACCTTCGTAAAGACCCGCGAAATTACTAGCATATATTATGCCTTAAACTGAATCTGGGAATTGTTACATAGAATTGAAAAATAATAATCAAATTAAACGACATTAAAAATGTCCAAGTGAGCGACGACTCAAACAGTATTACTTCATTTGCTGTGTAAACACACAGAATTTCTTCTTAACGACTCTTGAATGTCGGTAATGTGAGGACGATTTTACATAGCTTACTCTAAAACGTTATTGTGCCAAAACTACCGCTGCTAATAATGATAAATCCTGGATGTGACTAAATGACTAAATATGGAAATTTATATGAAATAGTTTTGTTAATGAAAGTTAAATACTTCTTTCCTGAACAACATCGTGACCTTCTTAGTTATTGTTTACTATGTAGTAAAGCTGGACTGAGCCAACAATATAGATGTAATATACTGCTTGTATGCTGGTAATAACCACCTCCACCTACATATTACAATATTACCTTTATCAAAAACCTACACAAACAATATAATATCAATTCCCTCTCAATAATTATAATATACATTTTTATTAATTTATATTACCTTTAACATAAACCTACACCAACAATATCAATGTATACTGCTTGTATGCTGGTAATAACCACCTCCACCTACATATTACAATATTACCTTTATCAAAAACCTACACAAACAATATAATATCAATTCCCTCTCAATAATTATAATAGACAACTTTTATTAATTTATATTACCTCTAACATAAACCTACATCAACAATATAATATCAATTCCTTCTCAATAATTATAATATACAACTTTTATTAATTTATATTACCTTCAATATAAACCTACATCAACAATATAATAACAATTCCCTCACAATAATTATAATATACAACTTTTATTAATTTATATTACCTTTAACATAAACCTACATCAACAATATAATATCAATTCCCTCTCAATAATTATAATATACAACTTTTATTAATTTATATTACCTTCAACATAAACCTACATCAACAATATAATATCAATTCCCTCTCAATGATTATAATATACAACTTTTATTAATTTATATTACCTTTAACATAAACCTACATCAACAATATCATATCAATTCCCTCTCTATGATTATAATATACAACTTTTATTAATTTATATTACCTTCAACATAAACCTACATCAACAATATAATATCAATTCCTTCTCAATAATTATAATATATAACTTATATTATTTATATTACCTTTAACATAAACCTACACCAACAATATAATATCAATTCCCTCTCAATAATTATAATATACAACTTTTATTAATTTATATTACCTTTAACATAAACCTACACTAACAATATAATATCAGTTCCTTCTCAATAATTATAATATATAACTTATATTATTTATATTACCTTTAACATAAACCTACAATAACATTATAATATCAATTCCCTCTCAATAATTATAATATACAACTTTTATTAATTTATCAACAATATAATATCAATTCCGTCTCAATAATTATAATATACAACTTTTATTAATTTATATTACCTTTAACATAAACCTACATCAACAATATAATATCAATTCCCTCTCAATAATTATAATATACAACTTTTATTAATTTATATTACCTTTAACATAAACCTACATCAACAATATAATATCAATTCCCTCTCAATAATTATAATATACAACTTTTATTAATTTATATTACCTTTAACATAATCTACATCAACAATATAATATCAATTCCCTCTCAGTAATTATAATATACAACTTTTATTAATTTATATTACCTTTAACATAAACCTACATCAACAATATAATATCAATTCCCTCTCAGTAATTATAATATACAACTTTTATCAATTTATATTACCTTTAACATAAACCTACATCAACAATATAATATCAATTCCCTCTCAATGATTATAATATACAACTTTTATTAATATATATTACCTTTAACATAAACCTACATCAACAAATAATATCAATTCCCTCTCAATAATTATAATATACAACTTTTATTAATTCTAAAATATAAATTTAGAATTAGTTTCAACCTCTATTACGAGGCGCTCACCAACTTAGGAGATGACCAGAAATTTGCAATAAGGATATAGAATTAGTTTTGACCTCTAATAAGACAAGCGGTTTTGGAGATCTTGATTTGTTTTGAAGTCAAAATAACAATTTTCCGCAATTCTTCGTTACAGCTTGTGAATTAAGGAAAGGCATTTCATAGGTATTTTTTATTTATATAGTTCATCTAATTAGTCTGTTTCAAAGAGATGTCTGAGATATTCACATTATCTAAATTGATTTTAATAATTACCTTCTGAACTAGTTGGCTGAAGTTCTCTTTCAATCGCTCCATCATCGTCCAATGTAGATAACCATCGATTACACACAAACTCATAATGTCGACCTTCAGATGGCAAATCAATAGTAACTGTATCTAAGTACCACCCAGGACCTATCCCTGAGTTGTCATGTCCTATCTTAATTTTTTCAATCTAAAATCAGACAGTCAATAATCTACTAGTAATAGTAAATAATGTATGATATTAACAATGAGTGTTTCCTTGTCAACATTCAAAACAACATCAATCAGCAAGAACTAGAAAGGTTATTATGGTAGAAATTTTAAACATGAATTGTATTTTGTCAAAATATTATATGAACAAAATGAAAAAAAAAATCCATTTTCTTAGAAATCCAAAGATTTCTAGGTGTAAAAATTTGTTTACAACTTAGTAACTAAAATAAATTTAAATCATAGCCAAATAGTTACAGACTTGTCGGATTTCAGAGAAACGTTCAAGTGAGAGGCATTTCTGGGTAACAGTCGGTAATGTATTTTTCTAGCATATTTCAGATATCCTGAATCCGAAAAAACTGTTCCAAAACCAAATTCTGGATCCTTTACCTCCTAACTTAGGCTGCTATAAGATTTAGTTTTAATACTTTTTATATTAAACATTATGCTCTGGAAATGTTTTTCGTTTCCAATATTAACTACAATCTGTCAAAATCTCCTATGGAAAGTTAAAATTAGCACCCAAATTTACCAACATTGGGTCAAATATTGGACCTTTACGATAAACACACTATACACTAAGAAAGACAAGGTCAAGATAAGATAGAAGAAAAACCCTGCTGCAAATTTTGTAGAACATACTTTATGTTCAGTCTTTATTTCTATGGTTATCTAATTTCCTTACCTGACCAATGACCGGAGCTGTAAGTATGAAAGTATCAGTGTAGTTTCGTTGAAACGGATCAGAATGATCAAGAGATTGGTCTAGTTGTAAAGGGCCTGTGTCTCCACGAGTACCATAAATTATCAGAGTAATATTTGCAGCTGTTTCTGCTGCAGGTTCATCTCCTGTTTTTACTTCTACTCGATACAAGATATCTGAAAAATCAGATATTACACCCTATCTTATACAATGGCCCACTTTTTCTTGTTTTGTGAAAGTAGCAATCTTCTACGATCATATAAACAGAATCTTTATTCACTTGTTTATATCCTTTATATATTACATCACGACTCCGCTTTGATCTCTGGCATTTGCACTAACCCAATAGCGACAACAAGAACTGCGTAAACTCTCTGGTTTACATGAAAGAGGTTGCTGCAGACGTGGGACCTGAAAGGACACTTCCTGTCTTATGATGCTTGTAACATTGATCAGCTTTATACATCCTCTGAGCATCAGTCTAATACAATTTAAAAAGTCGTTTGCACTATTATCATTATTAATAAATAAACCAAGTACTAACGATCTGAACCGCAAAACTAAACCCGAAATACGTCGTAAATTATACACGAAAAGATCTCTAAAATTTTATTTGTGCTTCTATGTATCCAGCCTATTTCATCAACCTGATTTAACTTTCAACGTGGTGATTAAAATAGTGACTGTACTTCGCCTATGAACACGAAACAGTTCTAGTTTCAGCACCTCTGTTGAAGATTAGGATACGTGTTCAGTAACAGTGTTCTACTAATGCTAGATGAAGTTATGGAGAAAGGTAGAACGGTGTAAATAGTTTTTAATATCAAACTTTACCTTCGGGTAAAAACGTAACCATACCAACATCTACTATTGGTGAATGTGGAAACTGATGATAAACATAGCATATCTGACGCCCTTTATGATACGCAACACCAAAACATACGTTGTCATCATAACAAGATTGTACACATCGTAACCGTTCGGGTTCAACTCTATTATCATAATATCCTGAAAACAGTTGGTCATTTGAGAAAGAGATATAAGTTTTAGTGATTATCTCAAAAGAATCACCAATTACAAATATAAACATACACCTCAACAATATCGACAACATTTTCCTCGGTTTGACTTGACGATACGAAACAATTGGATCTGAAGATAATGACAAGACTTCAATTTTTATGCGTTTAAAGATGGGTCTCCTTGTTTTTTAGTGTCAAATTAAGCAAACTATTTGATTATTGGTGTTTCTAATGAATAATCATGTATTCTTAATCATATCATTATGTTTTTTAACATATAATTAAGAGTTTTAACCAATCAAAAATGCCCATGCATGTACAGTCTGAATAAACAAAAAAATAAGTGTTTTTAGATCGGACATTCATTGGAACCCTGCTGGTAATTCTCATTTAATTTAGCTAAATATGAATTAATTATGGACATTTTTTTACAATTTATTAGAACACCTCTACGTTTTATTCATATAAGTATTAACATTTTCATTTTAAGAGAACCCATCTTTAAAAGAAACACGCCGAGTTTCAATACTGCTCAAATGCTGATTATGCATTAATTATAGAAATATTTTAAAGTAGTCGGTTTTAGATATAAGTACATAATATTGATTGTTGTTTTAACTGACTTCAAGTGTTTGAAAATTGGTAAGAAAATATTCGATGAACACAAAACCACCAAACCAAACAAGCAAAGTGTCAAGGTCTAACGTTCAACCCATGGAGACAATACAATGAATGATATGAAGACAAGAAAATGACTAAAGTATTTCAGTAGGAAGTCAGAAAATGAAAACTTTTTTATAAAATATACAGATTACATTTTTTACATTCTTTGTTGTGCTTTCAGTGTAGTCATATTAACTTGTCTCATATGCTTTGTATAACAAATTACCCTGTTCTTATCGACAATAGACTGATACAACGATAGGCTGAATTAGCAATTTACTGAACAAGTCAATTAATTTGTTTTCTTTAATTTTCTCATGTCGCCTTTTTTTGGTGGGTAAAAGATCTTATACAAATATTACATGTATATATTTTCCAGATGGCCTCGAATACATTATTGCAGTTTTTGCAATAATTCGAATATTCAAAACGGAGTAAAAAGGGAGAAAAGGTGTATTAATAAAGGACATGTTCAATCCGTAAAATCTATAAATTATGTTGCATATGGCACGTTCTTCCCCGATTAAGTTTAACCGGCGTAGGGTCTTTAAATCTGTAATCAGATCGACCTGTTCGTTGTGTCAGGTTAGAACTGGTCGGAATAATATACAGGGCTAAAATAAATATATCGTGAGTACTCAAGAGTAACTAACTAACTACTGCCGTGAATTGTGATCCTTTGCCAAGTCATCACCGGCTTATAGATATTCTGTTGTTAGCTGCTGTGTATCGATATCAGAACATAGATAGCCTGTTGTTAGCTGCTGTGTATCGATATCAGAACATAGATAGCCTGTTGTTAGCTGCTGTATATCGATATCAGAACATAGATAGCCTGTTGTTAGCTGCTGTGTATCGATATCAGAACATAGATAGCCTGTTGTTAGCTGCTGTGTATCGATATCAGAACATAGATAGCCTGTTGTTAGCTGCTGTGTATCGATATCAGAACATAGATAGCCTGTTGTTAGCTGCTGTATATCGATATCAGAACATAGATAGCCTGTTGTTAGCTGCTGTGTATCGATATCAGAACATAGATAGCCTGTTGTTAGCTGCTATGTATCGAGACGAGAACATAGATAGCCTGTTGTTAGCTGGTATGTATCATTATGAGAACATAGATAGCCTGTTGTTAGCTGCTATGTATCGAGGCGAGAACATAGATAGCCTGTTGTTAGCTGCTGTATATCGATATCAGAACACAGATAGCCTGTTGTTAGATGTTGTGTATCGATATCAGAACATAGATAGTCTGTTGTTAGCTGCTGTGTATCGATATCAGAACATATATAGCCTGGTGTTAGCTGCTGTATATCGATATCAGAACATAGATATTCTGTTGTTAGCTGCTGTGTATCGATATCAGAACATAGATAGTCTGTTGTTAGCTGCTGTGTATCGATATCAGAACATAGATAGTCTGTTGTTAGCTGCTGTGTATCGATATCAGAACATAGATAGTCTGTTGTTAGTCGCTATGTATCGAGACCAGGACATAGATAGTCTGTTGTTAGTTGCTATTTATCAAGTCGAGAACATAGATAGTCTGTTGTTAGCTGCTATATATCGAGACGAAAACATTGGTAGTCTGTTGTTAGCTGCTATGTGTCTAGACTAGAACATAGATAGTCTGTTGTTATCTGCTATGTATCGAGACGAGGACATAGATAGTCTGTTGTTAGCTGCTATGTATCGAGGCGAGAACATAGATAGCCTGTTGTTAGCTACTATATATCGAGACTAGAACATAGATAGCCAGTTGTTAGTTGCTATGTATCGATACGAGCACATTGATAGCCTGTTGTTAGTTGGTATGTATCGAGACGAGAACATAGATAGCCTGTTGTTAGCTGGTATGTATCGAGACAAAAACATAGAGGGTTTGTTGTTAGCTGCTATATATCGAGACAAGAACATTGATAGCCTGTTGTTAGCTGGTATGTATCGATACGAGAACATAGATAGCCTGTTGTCAGCTGCTATGTATCGAGACGAGAACATAGATAGCCCGTTGTTGGCTGGTATGTATCGATACGAGAACATAGATAGCCTGTTGTCAGGTTAGAACTGGTCGGAATAATATACAGAGCTAAAATAAATATATCGTGAGTACTCAAGAGTAACTAACTAACTACTGCCGTGAATTGTGATGCTTTGTCAAGTCATCACCGGCTTATAGATAGCCTGTTGTTAGCTGCTGTATATCGATATCAGAACATAGATAGCCTGTTGTTAGCTGCTGTGTATCGATATCAGAACATAGATAGTCTGTTGTTAGCTGCTGTGTATCGATATCAGAACATAGATAGTCTGTTCTTAGCTGCTGTATATCGATATCAGACATAGATAGCCTGTTGTTAGCTGCTATGTATCGAGACCAGGACATAGATAGTCTGTTGTTAGTTGCTATTTATCAAGTCGAGAACATAGATAGTCTGTTGTTAGCTGCTATATATCGAGACGAGAACATAGATAGCCTGTTGTTAGCTGCTATTTATCGAGACGAGAACATAGATAGCCTGTTGTTAGATGGTATGTATCGAGACAAAAACATAGAGGGTTTCTTGTTAGCTGCTATGTATCGAGACGAGAACATAGATAGCCTGTTGTTAGCTGGTATGTATCGAGGGGAACATAGATAGTATGTTGTTAGCTGGTATGTATCGAGATGAGAACATAGATAGCCTGTTGTTAGCTGGTATGTATCGATACGAGAACATAGATAGCCTGTTCTTAGCTGCTATGTATCGAGACGAGAACATAGATAGCCTGTTGTTAGCTGCTATGTATCGAGACAAAAACATAGAGGGTTTGTTGTTAGCTGGTATGTATCGAGTCGAGAACATAGATAGCCTGTTTTTAGCTGGTATGTATCGATACGAGAACATAGATAGCCTGTTTTTAGCTGGTATGTATCGATACGAGAACATAGATAGTCTGTTGTTAGCTAGAAAGGAAGTTATTTTCTTATTCAATTCATCTTGTATAAAATTAATTATTAATGTGAAGCTCAAAACTCATTGCCTTTTTAAAGAAGTAGCTATCAGGTTAACTTGAAAATTGACAAAATTTTCTTTGTTTTCAATGAAGAAGAAATAAAGAAAGTGAAAGAACCAGATATTGATGAAGGTCTACACTAATGCAAACAAAATATTACTATACTTATGACATAATGAAATAAGTAATATGTTTTGGAGGCTTTTAACATAAAATCAATATGATGTTTCTGAGGCTTATGTCATAAAAATCCTTTTTAACATTACAGCATCTTGATTTCTTTTTGTTATATTTCAGGAGGAAATTGAAAGAAATTACAATGTTTAGCTTGTGAGTTACATCTGAACTATTTCCACCTTTAATCCGTGAGACATTTTCGACACTAACACTGAATATTGATTTAATTTTTCTTACATGAATTAATTTCATAGTGATGAATAAGCTTATATTATGTAACTGTGCTTTTTACTTTTCTAAAAAAATCAAATGAAAATAACTCCAAATTAGTCCAAGTGCTCATATTTTGGTGTTTATTGTACATTTTAATGTAAATATGTAAAACCTTTTACTTTCATATTACATATCAGAATGTCTAAATTAGATAATCTTTTCTATTTTTTGTTGTGCGAATCTTTAGTTTCCATATGTGATAAATTGAAAAACTTTGTCTTGATTTGTTTTATTTATGATAAAGTTTATAACATAAAAAAAAATGTTTATAGGAAAGGTGGTGGGTTGGTAACGAATTCTCTTGCAGGGGCTGCGTCATTTCAGGTTAACTCTTTCTGCAATTGCAAGAACCACAGGCATAGGACGAAGAATTGGAATGTCCCAAATAGAAGTCAAATATGAACCCGATACACATAAAAAGGATGGAAAACCTCTTTACAA
Organism: Lottia gigantea; assembly: GCF_000327385.1. Taxonomy (NCBI): domain Eukaryota; kingdom Metazoa; phylum Mollusca; class Gastropoda; family Lottiidae; genus Lottia; species Lottia gigantea. The sequence continues at coordinate 45,421 of NW_008708829.1, read as the reverse complement.
TCCCTTTAATAAGCAAAGTTTTTTCCTGGCACAATATACAATATTGCAATTATAATTTTCCATTTTTTTTTTATTTCTATTGACTCAAAACAAAGCCATTGTTCAATGTTTTCTGAATCAACACATCAAAGTAAACTGTTTATTATCATATGAACCACATTTTTTCCTCCATGACGACAAGAAACTCACTCAGAAAAAGATTAACTTAATTATCATATTAATGAAATATGACAAACAATAATTATCACATTGGACATAAATAACTAGAATTGGTAAAAAATCAAACTTTGTCATAATTTGGCTGTAGTTGTAATTATTTTCATCTATTTTGGACTATCGTCCTTTAAAATTGATTGGACCTGTAACTTTTATCAATAATTAAAAACTTTCTCCAATAGAAGTTTTAACTAACTACACAAATAACATCATTCACTTGGATGAGATAAATAAGATAAACCGCAAATCACACTACAGTACTGTTAATAATACTGTGTAGACAATGATTCAGCGACTTTCTACCGGCATTAGCTTCAAAAACAACTCGAAGTGGTGTCGTCTCACTGTTAGAAAACAAAGAAATGACTGAGATAGTGACAATTAACTTCATTCCATTCTCTGTCAGGTTCCACGGTCTCTATATAACCTTTCTTCTTCTAGGGTTAGGTTTCGGGGAAGGGAGGGTTTGATTCTCCCAAATGTACAGGCCTAAACTTTCTATCTTTCACTTTAACGTACGAAGTATTCGACATAAACTTAATTTAATTAAGGAAGATGTCGATGAAAATCTAATATGTAGCTTTACCGAAAATCATTTAGATCATAATGTAAAAAATGAATCTTTGACATGGCCAGGTTTCCACACACCTATCCGAAAAGATAGAAATTCCTATGGGGGTGGTGTTATCGTATATGTCAATCAAAATGTCACTAACTTGTAAAAGGAGATTAGACTTAGAATTCCCCAAGATTGAAAGTGTTTGGATTGAATTCAAAATACAGAACACTACGTATCTTCTAGGCACATTCTTCAGACCCCCAAATAGTGAAAACTATGATCTATTCTGGGCCAACTTTGAACGATCTACAGAAACTGCATATGATTTCACAACCAATGTTCTTGTCGTAGGCGACCTAAACGACGACCTAACGCGTACAACAGCGATTTTACACCAAATTTTGTTAACTAATAACTTAAAGAACTGTGTTAATGAGCCCTCTAGAGTAACAAGCTCATCAGCAACCCTTATTGATGTCATACTGGCAAATGATTCCATATGTTGCGATTTCTCTGAAGTTATTGAATTTGATAAAAAATATTTCAGACCATAAAGGTGTGTGTGCCACATTCGATATAGCTGTTTCTCAGCCATTGAATTTTACCAAAAACATTTTCATTTATAAACTTGCCAATTTTGAACTATTAAACAATCTTATTAAAAATTTCGATTGGATTAATACTTTTTACAATTTAAACACAAATTCGGCATGCGAAATATTCTACAAGATTCTGAACAACTTCATTGATAAATATATACCACAGAAAAACATTACTATAAGACCCTCAGACAAAGCTTAGTTTAATTCAAATATAAGACGCCACATTCGCATTCGTAACAGGCTTAGAAAAATTGCAAAAAGATCTAAATCTGTAAATGACCTGATTAAATATAAAAAACAACGTAATAAAGTGAACAATCTTAAAGAGGTTTTAAAACAGGAGTATGAAAATAAAATCCTGGAATGTTTAAACTCCGGCAATGCTGTCTCGTCCAATAATACATATTGGAATGCCTTGAAAAAATTACTTAACCAACATGTGTCGCAAATAATACCCCCTTTAGTTTCGGAAAATGGAACTGACATGATTAGCACAGATGATGAGAAAGCTGAACTTCTCAATAATTTCTTTAGTTCAATATCCAATAACACGTCAGAGGCTAATTTACCAGTATTTGAATCTCGTACAAACTTGAAATTTCATATGTCTATAGTGACTGAGAAAACAGTTCAAGACGTGATTAAAGAATTGGAATCGAAAAAAGCAAATGGATTTGACAATATAAGCCACGCACTTTTAAAAAACACCATTGATACTATCACTATACCGTTGACGCTAATTTATAATCTTTCATTAAAAGAGGGAATATTTCCTGACGTTTGGAAAAAAGCTTTGGTGATGCCAATGTTTAAGAAAGGTGATAAGTCTCAGGTAACTAACTACAGACTAATTTCCTTGCTTAGTTCGTTAAGTAAAATTTTTGAGAAAATTGTTTTTAATGATCTATATGATTATTTTAATACTAACAATTTATTTTATAAATACCAGTCTGGTTTTAGACCTTCGTATTCTCCTGTATTTCAACTAATTGAGGTAAATTACGATGTGGTGAAAGCGATTGATGAAAAACAATTTTCTTGCTACACTTTCTGTGACATTTCCAAAGCTTTCGACAGAGTTTATCTCCGAGGTCTGATCCTTAAGTTAGAAAAATATGGCATTTGTGCAAACATATTGAGTTGGTTAAATAGTTATGTTAATGATCGTCGACAAAGTGTTATTATTCGACATCCTCTGAAAAATATGTAATATCTGGAGTACCTCAAGGCTCGATCTTGGGACCCTTTTTATTTTTGATTTACCTGAATGATGTTCACGATACTCTTCAAAATCTCTCAAGATTATTTGTAGATGATATTGCTATTGGTTGCAACAAATCCTGCATTCCAGATATTGAACATTCTATCAATTCTGATTTAGCAAAATTGCACAATCGGGCCAGGGACTGGCTAGTTAAATTTAATCGTGATAAGACCAAAGTTGTCTTGTTTACTAATAAAGTCCACTTTGAAAATCCAAATATATATTTTGGTGGTAAAAAGCTAGAAAAGTAAACTATCATAAACACTTAGGAGTTTCCTTTTCTTCCGATGCCAAATGGTCGCTTCATATTGAAAATCTTTAAAAATCAGCATCAAAATTATTAAATATTTTAAAAAGTTTAAAGTATCAATTGACACGAAAAACGCTTCTAAATATATATAAAACTTATATTTGGTCAATACTTGAGTATTGTTGTGAGGTCTGGGATGGATGTAGTCAAAGTGATAGTGAAAAACTTGAGAAACTTCAACTTGAAGCCACACGAATTATTACGGGATTACCTAAGTATGCAAGTAGACAATCCTTATATTTTGAAACGGGATTACCCCTACTAAGAAAAATAGGCGTCTTATATCATTCTTTAAAATCATAAATGGCTCGGCACCAGATTATTTATCAGATATTTTAAATGATAAACATTATAATCTCCGAAATATAAACGACATTCAAACACCCTCTTCGAGACTTAATATAGCTCTCAATTCGTTCTTTGCAACTACTGAAATATAACTTGAAAAAGAGACTTTATGTTGATAATGCCCCGAGCTTTTTCTACAATGGACCAAGACGTGAAAATATTCTTATAACCAAGATTCGTCATGGATGTAGTGAGCTAAAATCTGATCTACTCAATTATAACATAGTTGATGATGCAACATGTTCTTGTGGTCTATCAATAGAAGATGCTAATCATTTCTTTTTTCATTGTCCTTTGTATTCTGAACAACGGCAAAAATTATTCGATGATCTCATTGATCCTAGAATTATTAGTTTAAATATTTTATTATGGGGTGATCCTCGTGGTAATTATGAATTGAACTCCAAAATTCTAAATCATGCAATGCAATACATAAAACAATCACATAGGTTTGCATAAGGCCAATGTCTTCTTTTACTTCGATGATTGACTGATGCGTTGTTCCTGGTTGATGTATCGTTCTTAACGGCAGCTATATTGTATATATGTTACCTATCTCGATTCCTGTTAAATATGTTATGTGTCACTAAATTGAAATTATTGTAATGTAATCTTCCATAGCATGAAATTATTATTTGGAAAGGATTTTCCTAAGTTTATGTAACTTGCATCCCATCCATTTGTATGATCAATAAAATGTGTTAAATCAATCAGTGTATTGAAATGCCTACCGTAATTCATAGACTAGACAGGTGCTTCGATGATACTCCATGGCTTATAAAGCGTTCGATGAAGCCATCATCTCGTAGCTCGTCAGTGGAATTGTTGATGCCAATATTGTTAAAACCCAAAGCAACTTCTACTTGTTGGTGTAAATTGACATCGTTGGTGAAAGGTGATAACCATGAAATGACTGTGTTGTGGGAGTCCACAGCCAACGACTACCATTCGACTACCATCCAACAAGAAATACCATGATCAGAACGAGTTTGAAAGAATGAAGGAGATCGAGTAACTCACGCAACACCATCCAGGGCCGAGTCCAACCGCCATGTCATTGGACCCGACCAGATCTAACGAATTATCAATAACCAAAAACCTACATCAACAATATAATATCAATTACCTTTGAATAATTATAATATACAACTTTTATTAATTCATATTACCTTTAACATAAACCTACATCAACAATATAATATCAATTCCCTCTCTATGATTATAATATACAACTTTTATTAATTTATATTACCTTTAACATAAACCTACACCAACAATATAATATCAATTCTCTCTCAATAATTATAATATACAACTTTTATTAATTTATATTACCTTTAACATAAACCTACATCAACAATATTATATCAATTCCCTCTCAATAATTATAATATACAACTTTTATTAATTCATATTACCCTTAACATAAACCTACACCAACAATATAATATCAATTCTCTCTCAATAATTATAATATACAACTTTTGTTAATTTATATTACCTTTAACATAAACCTACATCAACAATATAATATCAATTCCCTCTCAATAATTATAATATACAACTTTTATTAATTTATATTACCTTTAACATAAACCTACACCAACAATATAATATCAATTCCCTCTCAATAATTATAATGTACAACTTTTATTAATTTATATTACCTTTAACATAAACCTACACCAAAAATATAATATCAATTCCCTCTCAATAATTATAATATACAACTTTTATTAATTTATATTACCTTTAATATAAACCTATACAACAATATAATATCAATTCCCTCTCAATAATTATAATATACAACTTTTATTAATTTGTATTACCTTTAACATAAACCTACATCAACAATATAATATCAATTCCCTCTCAATAATTATAATATACAACTTTTATTAATTTATATTACCTTTAACATAAACCTACATCAACAATATAATATCAATTCCCTCTCTATAATTATAATATATAACTTTTATTAATTTATATTACCTTTAACATAAACCTACACTAACAATATAATATCAATTCCCTCTCTATAATATACAACTTTTATTAATTTAAATTACCTTTAACATAAACCCACATCAACAATATAATATCAATTCTCTCTCAATAATTATAATATACAACTTTTATTAATTTATATTACCTTTAACATAAACCTACATCAACAATATAATATCAATTCCCTCTCAATAATTATAATATACAACTTTTATTAATTCATATTACCTTTAATATAAACCTAATAATAATGTAAGTTAGCGATGTGACACTCCTTTGGTTATCATCGTCTGACAGTTGATTACATTTCCTATCACGTGTATTACAATTCTAAAATATAAATCAAACATAAGATTAGTTTTAACCTGTATATTATAGTAACACAACCTAACCCTAACCCTAACACAAGTGATCTTGGACTTCTGCATTTGTTTTTAAGTCAAAATAATAATTTTTCACAATTCTTCGTGATAATTAGTGAATTAAGAAAAGGAGTTTCCTCGGTAGTTTTTATTTATTTAGTTCATCTAATTAGTCTGTTTCAATAAAATTTCTTTTTTTACAATGTTATAAATGTCTAAATTGATTTTAATAATTACCTCCTGAACTAGTTGGCTGAAATTCTTCTTCAATCGCTCCTTCATCGTCTGATTTAGATAACCATCGATTACACACAAACTCATAACGTCGACCTTTAGATGGCAAATCAATACTTACTGTACCTAAGTACCACCCGGGGCCTGGCCCGGAGTTATCATGTTCCATTTTAATTCTTTCAATCTAAAATCAGACAGTCAATAATCTACTAGTAATAGTAAATAATGTATATTAACAATGAGTGTTTCCTTGTCAACATTCAAAACAACATCAATCAACTAGAACTAAAAGGTTTAATTGGTAGTCTAGTTATTAGGGTAGAAATTTTAAACTTGAATTGTATTCTGTCAAAATATAATATCAAACAATAAAAAAAATGTTTTAGAAGAATTTTTAGATGTAAAAATTTGTTAAAAACTTAGTAACTAAAACAGATCTAAATCATAGTCAAATAGTTATAGACGTGTGGGATTTCAAAGAAACGTGCTAGTGAGAGGCATTTTTGGGTAACAGTCGGTAATCTATCTATCTAACATATTTCAGATATGATGAATCTGTAAAAACTGTTCCAAAAACAAATTACGGGTTCTGTACCTCCAGATTTTCATATCAAATATAGTCTGCTATAAGATTTACTTTTAATGCTTTTTATATTTGATATTATGCTCTGGAAATGTTTTTCGTTTCCAAGATTAACTACACTTCGTCAAAATCTCCTATGGAAAGTTAAAATCAAAATCAACGGTTGAAGGTGGTTATGATCTACATTAGCACCCAAATTTACCCACAGAGGGTCAAATATCGGACCTTTACGATATACATGTACATACAATACATTAAGAAAGACAGGGCCAAGATATGATAAAAGAAAAACAAGAAAAAACCTGCTGCAAATTTTGTAGAACATACTTTATGTTCAGTCTTTATTTCTATGGTTATCTAATTTCCTTACCTGTCCAATGACCGGAGCTGTAATTATAAAAGTATCAGTGTAGTTTCCTTCAAACGGATCAGAATGATTAAGTGATTGGTCTAGTTGTAAAGGACCGGTGTCTCCAAGACTACCGTAAATTCTCAGAGTAACGTTGGCGTCCGTCCCTGCGTAAACTAAATCTCCTGTTTTTACTTCTACTTGATAAGAGATACCTGAAAAATCAGTCAACAATTTCATATATGTTTTCATTAGAAACACTCTAAGTTTGGTAGTATTCATCTTCACAATGATCAAGATATAACATCTTCATCTTCTACAACGATCAAGATATAACATCTTCATCTTCTACAATGATCAAGATATTACATCTTCATCTTCTACAACGATCAAGATATTACATCTTCATCTTCTACAATGATCAAGATATTACATCTTCATTATCTGCAATGATCAAGATATTACATCTTTATTATCTACAATGATCAAGATATTACATCTTCATTATCTGCAATGATCAAGATATTACATCTTTATTTTCACAATGATCAAGATATTACATCTTCATTATCTACAATGATCAAGATATTACATCTTCACCTTCTACAATGATCAAGATATTACATCTTCATGTTCTACAATGATCAAGATATTACATCTTCATCTTCTACAATGATCAAGATATTACATCTTCATCTTCTACAATGATCAAGATATTACATCTTCATCTTTTACAATGATCAAGATATTACATCTTGATTTTTACAATGATCAATATATTACATCTTCAACTCTCTGGTTTACATGAGAGAGGTTGCTGCCAAAGTGGGACCTGAAAGGACACTTCCTGTCTTATGATGCTTGTAACATTGATCAGCTTTACACATCCTCTGAGCATCAGTCTAATACAATTCAAAAGGTCGTTTGCACTATTATCATTATTAATAAATAAACCAAGTACTAACAATCTGAACCGCAAAACGCAACCCGAAATACGTCGTAAATTATACACGAAAAGATTTCTGAAATTCTATTCGTTTTTCTATGTGTCCAGCCTATTTCATCAACCTGATTTAACTTTCAACGTGGTGATTAAAATAGTGACTGTACTTCGCCTATGAACACGAAATAGTTCTAGTTTCAGCACCTCCGTTGAAGATTAGGATACGTGTTCAGTAACAGTGTTTTACTAATGCTAGATGAAGTTATGGAGAAAGGTAGAACGGTGTAAATAGTTTTTAATATCAAACTTTACCTTCGGGTAAAAACGTAACCATACCAACATCTACTATTGGTGAATGTGGAAACTGATTATAAACATAGCATATCTGACGCCCTTTATGATACGCAAAACCAAAACATACGTCATCGGCTAAACAAGATTGTGCACATCGTATCCGTCCAGGTAAAACTCTATAATCATAATATCCTGAAAACAGTTGGTCATTTGAGAAAGAGAAATAAGTTTTAGTGATTATCTCAAAAGATTCACCAATTACAAATATAAACATACACCTCAACAATATCGACAACATTTTCCTCGGTTTGACTTGACGATACGAAACAATTAATTCTGAAGATAGTGACAAGACTTTTCTGCGTTAAAAGAAACATGCATCAATTTTATTATTATTGATTGCTGTACAATTTAAAAATTGTTATTTTAACTGACTTCAATGATATGAAGTAAAGAAAATGACTAAAGTATTTCAGTAGGAATTCAGAAAATAAAAAATACAGATTACATTTGTACAGTCTTCGTTGTGATTATTATTTTAAAAAGGATTGTTGTGCTCTAGTGTAGTCATATAACTCATAATTACCCAGTTCTTATCGACAATAGACTGATATAACGATTTATTAATGATTAGGTTTTCAAGAGGCTGTATTAGCAATTTAAGTCATTAGATGCTATGTATCAAGTCGAGAACATAGATAGTCTGTTGTTAGCTGCTATATATCGAGACTAAAACATAGATAGTCTGTTGTTAGCTGCTATATATCGATACGAGAACATAGATAGACTGTTGTTAGATGCTACGTATCAAGTCGAGAACATAGACTGTTGTTAGCTACTATGTATCGAGACGAGAACATAGATAGTCTGTTGTTAGCTGTTATGTATCGAGACGAGAACATAGATAGTCTGTTGTTAGCTGCTCTATATCGATACGAGAACATAGATAGTCTGTTGTTAGCTGCTATGTGTCGAGACGAGAACATAGATAGTCTGTTGTTAGCAGTTATATATCGATACGAGAACATAGATAGTCTGTTGTTAGTTGCTCTATATCGATACGAGAACATAGTTAGTCTGTTGTTAGCTGCTATGTGTCGAGACGAGAACATAGATAGTCTGTTGTTAGTTGCTATGTATCAAGTCGAGAACATTGATAGTCTGTTGTTAGCTGCTATGTGTCGAGACGAGAACATAGATAGTCTGTTGTTAGCTGCTATGTATCAAGACGAGAACATAGATAGTCTGTTGTTAGTTGCTATGTATCGAGACGAGAACATAGATAGTCTGTTGTTAGTTGCTATGTATCAAGTCGAGAACATTGATAGTCTGTTGTTAGCTGCTATGTGTCGAGACGAGAACATAGATAGTCTGTTGTTAGATGCTATGTGTCGAGACGAGAACATAGATAGTCTGTTGTTAGCTGCTCTATATCGATACGAGAACATAGATAGTCTGTTGTTAGCTGTTATGTATCGAGACGAGAACATAGATAGTATGTTGTTAGTTGCTATGTATCAAGTCGAGAACATAGATAGTCTGTTGTTAGTTGCTATATTTATCGAGACGAGAACATAGATAGTATGTTGTTAGCTGTTATGTATCGAGACGAGCACATAGATAGTCTGTTGTAAGCTGCTATGTATCAAGTCGAGAACATAGATAGTCTGTTGTTAGTTGCTATACTTATCGAGACGAGAACATAGATAGTATGTTGTTAGTTGCTATGTATCGATACGAGAACATAGATGGCCTGTTGTTAGCTGCTATGTGTCGAGACGTGAACATAGATAGTCTGTTGTTAGATGCTATGTGTCGAGACGAGAACATAGATAGTCTGTTGTTAGATGCTATGTATCAAGTCGAGAACATAGATAGTCTGTTGTTAGTTGCTATAAATCAAGTCGAGAACATAGATAGTCTGTTGTTAGCTGCTATGTAACGAGACGAGAACATAGATAGTCTGTTGTTAGCTGCTATGTATCAATACGAGAACATAGATAGTCTGTTGTTAGCTGTTATGTATCAAGTCGAGAACATAGATAGTATGTTGTTAGCTGCTATGTATCGATACGAGAACATTGATAGTCTGTTGTTAGCTGTTATGTATCAAGTCGAGAACATAGATAGTCTTTTGTTAGCTGCTATGTATCGAGACGAGAACATAGATAGTCTGTTGTTAGCTGCTATGTATCAATACGAGAACATAGATAGTCTGTTGTTAGCTGTTATGTATCAAGTCGAGAACATAGATAGTCTGTTGTTAGCTGCTATGTAACTAGACGAGAACATAAATAGCCTGTTGTTAGTTGCTATGTGTCGAGACGAGAACATAGATAGTCTGTTGTTACATGCTATGTATCAAGTCGAGAACATAGATAGTCTGTTGTTAGTTGCTATATATCAAGTCGAGAACATAGATAGTATGTTGTTAGCTGCTATGTATCGATACGAGAACATTGATAGTCTGTTGTTAGCTGTTATGTATCAAGTCGAGAACATAGATAGTCTGTTGTTAGCTGCTTTGTGTCGAGACGAGAACATAGATAGTCTGTTGTTAGCTGCTATGTGTCGAGTCGAGAACATTGATAGTATGTTGTTAGTTGCTATGTATCAAGTCGAGAACATAGATAGTCTGTTGTTAGTTGCTATATTTATCGAGAACAGAACATAGATAGTATGTTGTTAGTTGCTATGTATCGATACGAGAACATAGATAGTCTGTTATTAGTTGCTATTTATCGAGACGAGAACATAGATAATAATAATAATAAAGTTTATTCAAGTAGTATACGACTTTCGTCATGGTACAAACGTTAACAAAAATAGATTTGAATTTTCTAATAAAGAAAATGCATATAATAAAATAAATTTCAAATATAGACTAGAGCCACTCGTGGCACAGAGTGGGACTTTGCAAATGTAGCAAATTGCAAAAGACCCCGAAAAAATCAACCTTCCACGATAATTAGATCATGTGCAAGAACAGTCTAAAGTTGAGAAATTTTCATTTTTTAGAAGATTCTAATACCGGAAGTAGACGTCAGACCTCACAAATGAAAGTATCAGCAGATAGCCAAGGTCAATGACCTTTGATCTTGTAAAGGAGAAGGTCTAAAAAGGTCAAGATCAAGAGATATACGTCATCAAAATTTCTAATTGCACACGACTATAAAACCGGAAGTTGACATAGGACAGCAAATATAAAAGTATAAATAGATAGCCAATGCCAATGACGTTTGATCCTACAAAGGTCAAGGTCAACAAAGGTCAAGGTCAAAACTTGAAAATATTGAATTTCCAAAACCTGTTCCTTTTTTTGAACTATGAAGCGGAAACAACCGAACTTCTAATACAAAGTGGCTCAAAACATGAGGTAATTGTATGCAAAGTTCCATTTTGAACAAACGTGTACTTTGCGAGTTATGCCCTTGGCCAAAAATGTCAATAATGAGTAATTTAACCCGGATGTGCCACGCCCACCTCATTTATTTGATATAATTTAATTAATATTCAAAATGTTATGTCGTGTATCAAATGCCAAGGTTATACATAATACAGGTCAAAAGATATAGGTCAACAAAAGTCAACAAAGGTCAAAATCGAAAATTGAAAATATCCAAATGTTAAAACCCGTTCCTTTTTTGGAACTATAAAGCTGAAACAACTAAGCTGTTAACACAAACTGGCCAAAAGGATGATGTAATTGTGTGCAAAGTTCCTTTTTGAACAAATGTATTCTATGCAAGTTATGCCCCTTCCCAAAAATGTAAACATTTAGTAATTCAACCCGGATGTGCCACGCCCACATCAATTTATTTGTCATAGTTGAATTCATATTCAAAGTGTCTAGATGTATTCCAAATTTCAAGGTTCTACATCAAATAGGTCATAAGATATACATACACCAAGTTCAAAGAGACACAAATATTGTAAAAAAAAACCTCAAATTTGAAAAAAAATGACGAATTTCAATTTTGCTGTAAAATAACGATTGTTATATATCAATGTAAGGTGCGTGAGAAGCACATTAGGAAACCGAAAAAATTAATCCTGTAAGTTAATTATGTCACGTGCTACAGCAGTCCAAATTTGCGAATTTGTTTTTTTCGGACAGTTATAAAACCGGAAGTACATGTCGGAGGTCAAATGTCAAATTATCAAATGATAACCAAGGTCAATGACCTTTGACCCTGTAAAGGTCAAGGTCACCAAAGGTCAAGGTCACGAGATATCACTCATCAAACTTTCAAAATGCATACGACTACAAAACCGGAAGCTTACGTCCGACATCAAATATGAAAGTATAAATAGATAACCAAGGTTAATGACCATTGACCCTACAAACGTTAAGGTCATCAAAGGTCAATGTCAAAAAATGAAAATATGGAAATTCTAAAACCCGTTCCTTTTTTTGAACTATAAATCTGAAACAACTGTCCTTTAAACACAAACTGGCCAAAGAGATGAGGTATTTGTGTGCAAGGTCCCTTATTGAACAAATGTAGACTATGCAAGTTATGCCCCTGCCCCAGATTTGAACAACTAGCAATTTAACGCGGATGTGCCACGCCCATCTGAACTTTTTTGTCATGATTTAATTCATTTTCAAAATGTCTAGTAGTGTTATAAATTTCAAACTTCTACATCAAATAGGTCAAAAGATATACATACACTAAGCTCAAAAACACAAAAATATTGTAAAAAAACACTCAAATATCAAAAAAGTACGAATTTCAATTTTGATTTTAAAAACTTTTGTGATATATCGTTAGAAAGAGTATGAA
>NW_008708829.1:29435-30918 GCF_000327385.1 Lottia gigantea | reverse complement strand
GAGCACATAGATAGTCTGTTGTTAGTTGCTATTTATCGAGGCGAGAACATAGATAGTGTCTTGTTAGTTGCTATGTATCGATGCGAGAACATAGATAGTCTGTTGTTAGTTGCTATGTATCAAGTCGAGAACATAGTGTTTGGTTAGCTGCTATATTTATCGAGACGAGAACATAGATAGTATGTTGTTAGCTGTTATGTATCGAGACGAGAACATAGATAGTCTGTTGTTAGCTGCTATGTATCAAGTCGAGAACATAGATAGTCTGTTGTTAGCTGCTATGTATCGAGACGAGAACATTGATAGTCTGTTGTTAGATGCTATGTATCGAGACGAGAACATAGATAGTCTGTTGTTAGCTGTTATGTATCAAGTCGAGAACATAGATAGTCTGTTGTTAGCTGCTATGTATCGAGACGAGAACATAGATAGTCTGTTGTTAGTTGCTATTTATCAAGTCGAGAACATTGATAGTCTGTTGTTAGTTGCTATATTTATCAAGACGAAAACATAGATAGTCTGTTGTTAGTTGCTATTTATAGAGACGAGAACATAGATAGTCTGTTGTTAGCTGCTATGTATCGAGACGAGAACATAGATAGTCTGTTGTTGGATGCTATATATCGAGACGAGAACATAGATAGTCTGTTGTTAGCTGCTATTTATCGAGACGGGAACATAGATAGTCTGTTGTTAGCTGCTATGTATCGAGACGAGAACATAGATAGTCTGTTGTTGGATGCTATATATCGAGACGAGAACATAGATAGTCTGTTGTTAGATGCTATTTATCGAGATGAGAACATAGATAGACTGTTGTTAGCTGCTATGTATCAAGTCGAGAACATAGATAGTCTGTTGTTAGCTGCTATGTATCGATACGAGAACATAGATAGTCTTTTGTTATTTGCTATTTATCAAGTCGAGAACATAGATAGTCTGTTGTTAGCTGCTATGTATCGATACGAGAACATAGATAGTCTTTTGTTAGTTGCTATTTATCAAGACGAGAACATAGATAGTCTGTTGTTAGCTGCTAAGCATCGATACGAGAACATAGATAGCCTGTTGTTAGCTGCTATGTATCGAGACGAGAACATAGATATTCTGTTTTTAGTTGCTATATATCCAGACGAGAATATAGATAGTCTGTTGTTAGCTGCTAAATATCGACACGAGACCATGGATAGTCCGTCGTTAGCTGCTGTTGTTAGCTGCTATATATCGAGACGAGAACATAGATTGTCTGTTGTTAGATGCTATTTATCGAGACGAGAACATTGACAGTCTGTTGTTAGCTGTTATATATCGAGACGAGACCATAGATAGTCTGTTGTTAGCTGCCATGTATCGAGACGAGAACATAGATTGTCTGTTGTTAGCTGGTATTTATCGAGACGAGAACATAGATAGTCAGTTGTTAGCTGGTATGTATCGATACGAGAACATAGATAATCTGTTGTTAGCTGCCATGTATCGAGAC
>NW_008708829.1:4740-7786 GCF_000327385.1 Lottia gigantea | reverse complement strand
TGAAGCATAAATTAAATATAGGATTAGTTTGGATCTCTATTATGAGGCGCTCACCAACTTTGTAATAAGGGCATAGTGGTCTTGGACTTCTGAGTCAAAATAATAATTGTCCACAATTCTTCGTTACAGTTTGTGAATTAAGAAAAGGCGTTTCCTCGGTAGTTTTTATTTATTTAGTTCATCTAATTAGTCTGTTTCAATGAAATTTCTGTGATATCCACAATGTTATATTCATAATGTCTAAATTCTTATTTATAATTACCTTCTGAACTAGTTAGCTGAAATTCTCTTTCAATCGCTCCATCATCGTCTGATTTAGATAACCATCGATTACACACAAACTCATAATGTCGACCTTTAGATGGCAAATCAATACTTACTGTACCTAAGTACCACCCAGGGCCTGGCCCGGAGTTATCATGTTCTATTTTAATTCTTTCAATCTAAAATCAGACAGTCAATAATCTACTAGTAATAGTAATGTAAATAATGTAAGATATTAACAATGAGTGTTTCCTTGTCAACATTCAAAACAACATAAATCAACTGGAACTATAACTAAAAGGTTTAATTAATAGTCTAGTTATTAGGGTAGAAATTTTGAAAATGAATTGTATTCTGTCAAAATAAAATACCAAACAATAAAAAAACATTTTCTTAGAAATCCAAAGAATTCTAGGAGTAAAAATAGACTTGTGGGATTTCAAAGAAACGTTCAAGTGAGAGGCATTTCTGGGTAACAGTCGGTAATGTATTTTTCCAACATATTTCAGATATGCCGAATCGGAAAAAAACTGTTTCAAAACAAAATTCTGGGTTCTGTACCTCAAAATTTTCATATCAAATAGTCTGCTATAAGACTTTCATTTAAAACTTTTTATATTTAATATTAAAATCTTTTTCGTTTCCAATATTAACTACAGATTGTCAAAATCTCCTATGGAAAGTTAAAATCAAGATAGTGGACCTCAGCCAAATGCGGAAGGTAAAAACGAAACATCCATTTTAAGTTTCATCAAAATCATTTGAAAACTAAGAGAGTAATAGCATATTCAAGATTTTGGGACAAGGACAATAACTCTGCTTCTAAAGGTCGAAAATAGCTCAAATTCGAACTTCGTTTTATAAATATGTATACACATACCGAATTTCATTTGATTCCATAAAAAAAATCTAGTTTTTAGAGCGTTTACAAGCAAATGTTGACGGACGGAAGGTGGTTATGATCTACATTAGCACCCAAATTTACGATAAAAATAAACACCAATAAAAACAGTGTTAAGATAAGATAAAAGAAATACAAGTGAAACCCTGCTGCAAATTTTGTAGAAAATACTTTATGTTCAGTCTTTATTTCTATGGTTATCGGATTTCCTTACCTGTCCAATGACTGGAGCGGTAAGTATAAAAGTATCAATGTAGTTTCGTTTAAACGGATCAGAATGATTAAGAGATTGGTCTAGTTGTAAAGGACCTGTGTCTCCACGACTACCATAAATTCTCAGAGTAACTTTGGCGTTGGTCCCTGCGTAAACTACATCTCGTGTTTTTACTTCTACTCGATACGAGGTATCTGAAAAACCAGTCAACAATTTCATATATGTTTTCATTAGAAACACTCTAAGTTTGGCAGTATTCATCTTCACAATGATCAAGATATTACATCTTCATTTTCTACAATGATCAAGATATTACATCTTCATCTTCTACAATGATCAAGATATTACATCTTCATCTTCTACAATGATCAAGATATTACATCTTCATCTTCTACAATGATCAAGATATTACATCTTCATGTTCACAATGATCAATATATTACATCTTCATCTTCTACAATGGTCAAGATATTACATCTTCATCTTCACAATAATCAATATATTACACCTTCATCTTAACAATGATCAATATATTACATCTTCAACTCCCTGGTTTACATGAGAGAGGTTGCTGCAGAAGTGGGACCTGAAAGGACACTTCCTGTCTTATGATGCTTGTAACATTGATCAGCTTTATACATCCTCTGAGCATCAGTCTAATACAATTCAAAAAGTCGTTTGCACTATTATCATTATTAATAAATAAACCAAGTACTAACGATCTGAACCGCAAAACGCAACCCGAAATACGGCGTAAATTATAAACGAAAAGATTTCTGAAATTCTATTTGTTTTTCTATGTGTCCAGCCTATTTCATCAACATGATTTAACTTTCAACGTGGTGGTTAAAATAGTGACTGTACTTCGCCTATGAACACGAAACAGTTCTAGTTTCAGCACCTCTGTTGAAGATTAGGATACGTGTTCAGTAACAGTGTTCTACTAATGCTAGATGAAGTTTAATATCAAACTTTACCTTCGGGTAAAAACGTAACCATACCAACATCTACTATTGGTGAATGTGGAAACTGATTATAAACATAGCATATCTGACGCCCTTTATGATACGCAAAACCAAAACATACGTCATCGGCTAAACAAGAGTGTGCACATCGTATCCGTCCAGGTAAAACTCTATAATCATAATATCCTGAAAATAGTTGGTCATTTGAGAAAGAGACATAAGTTCTAGAGATTATCTCAAAAGATTCACCAATTACAAATATAAACATACATCTCAACAATATCGACAACATTTTCCTCGGTTTGACTTGACGATACGAAACAATTGATTCTGAAGATAGTGACTTTTCTGCGTTAAAAGAAACATGCATCAATTTTATTATTATTGATTGCTGTACAATTTAAAAATTATTATTTTAACTGACTTCAATAATATGAAGTAAAGAAAATGACTAAAGTAGTTCAGTAGGAATTCAGAAAATAAAAAATACAGATTACATTTGTACAGTCTTCGTTGTGATTATTATTTTAAAAAGGATTGTTGTGCTCTATTGTAGTCATATAACTCATATTTTTATAACAAATTACCCTGTTCTTATCGACAATAGACTGATATAACGATTTATTAATGATTTGGTTTTCAAGAGGCTGTATTAGCAATTTAAGTCATTAGATGCTATGTATCAAGTCGAGAACATAGACT
>NW_008708829.1:3126-4184 GCF_000327385.1 Lottia gigantea | reverse complement strand
GCTGCTTTTTATCGATATGAGAACATAGATAGTCTGTTGTTAGTTGCTCTATATCGATACGGGAACATAGATAGCCTGTTGTTAGATGCTATTTATCAAGTCGAGAACATAGATAGTCTGTTGTTAGTTGCTATTTATCAAGTCGAAAACATAGATAGTCTGTTGTTAGAACATAGATAGCAGTAGTATATGAGCTTATAAATTGGTCGCATTTCATTTCATGGGGAAAATGCAACCAATATATAAGCTCCCAAAAAGACCTAATATCCCTACATTTCATAAATTCTTACACTTAAAGACCTAAACTCCTTGTAAATTATTACACCCTATTCTCCCTACATTTCATACACTAAAAACACCTTCAATCAATTTCCTACATTCCATCAAAAAAGAGAGTATATGAGCTTATAGATTGGTCGCATAGGGAATTCCCCATTCCATTTCATTTCATGGGCTCAATCTATAAGCTCCCAAAAAAGACATAAATTCCCTACATTTCATAAATTCTTACATTAAAAAACACCTTCAATCAATTTCCTATATTCCATCAAAAAAAGCATATTAAAATAATGTAGAAGGGAGAAAAAACAATTAAAAACCTTAAAAATGGCAAAAAAATACTAGATCCAATCTTTAGATTATACTATCCAATTCGTTATTCATTTAACAAGAAAAAAGAGGATTATATTATCATCTCACCAACTGTTGGTTCTAAATCCCAATTGAATGATGGTGGTAGATTTACCTTCGAAATAAATTCATTATCGAATTGGTTGCTTCTTTCCGATGCTTATTTCAGATGCGATTTCAAAATAAAAGATGGAACTCCCAATGAAAATCGTGTTCCACAAACAAATACAACGTTAGAAAACAATTTCTTTTCATCTTTATTTAGCGAGATGGTTTTGGAAGCTGGTTCAAATCCGATAGAAACAATCAAACATCCTGGGGAATTCGACACAATGTTGAAAACAGTTTTATATCCTAAAGATTTTGATTCAGTTTCAGGCTGGATACCCGATGTTGGCGATGGAAGTATTTTAAGGGAACCGGTAAGA
>NW_008708829.1:0-3076 GCF_000327385.1 Lottia gigantea | reverse complement strand
GATAAGGATATATAATCCTTTCTTCATTCGGTGCTTTTCCCTTAACGGGATTCAGATAACTTCTGAAAACTTTCTTTTGTTTTTTATTAGGTATAACTATTCCATCAGTAAAACTTTTAACNCAAGGTTTCTTAAATTCATTCGTTACGTCATGTCCACTAGCTAATCGAATATAATCTTCGATTTATCTTTAGAGTAACCCTTAAACGTTTTCTTTTCTTTTAAAAAAACACCATCGGAAGTTAGAATGATATTATATTTTACTTTTGGCGCTAAATATAAACCAAATATGATTCCACCATCACCATAATCATTCTTCCCTTTGCTATATTCGTTTTCAGACACCAACCCAGCTTCATTTAATTTATCCCAATTGCTAGACGAAATGTATAAACTATCAGTATCTGTATAGTATATTTCCGGCTTATAAAATCCATCTATTACGTGAATGAAATTGTTTTTTTACTGTGAGATAATATAAATGCACCTAAATGAGCGGGTGTTAATCTAGTAAAATCCTTTGGAGGAACAAACTCTTTTTCTTCTTCATTCATCTCAACTATATATTGACTATCATTTACTTTTCATAGCTTTTGACGTGTGAATCGAAGTTGGCTTTAAAAGTCGCTTCACTCCATAGATGTCTCGATGTATTTATATCCTTCTGAATAGATTTACCGTATAAGGAATTATCTAATAATCTCATGCAATTACTAGCAACCATGTCTACTTCTTTTTTGTATTTATTCCTTAATTCCTTCAAAATTAAAATATAACAATCTGTATGGTGGAGTTTTAAAATTTTCTTCGTATACTATTCCATCTAATATTCTAATAATTTTACCACCGGATTTCACTATTTCTTGAATATCAACTGATGTTAAAACGTCGTGACAGAAACCATTTCTGAATCTGATTTTAGTGCCAGTTTCCTTCTTACCTATTCTATTCGTAAAAGTTATTTTGTCTTTAGCTGGTATGGGTTGAAAGAACATGTTGGTAGGATATTCAAACCAGACTTTTAAAATAGCAGTTCTAGGTCTGAATTTTTGTTTATTGAAGAGTTTTACAAATTCTTTTTCTTCTTCTGGTAGAAACGCTCTTGTACTTTCCGCTTTAGGATATTCACCTTCTGTCATGGCGGAAGCGTACAACCCATTAGCGTCAAATGCCATCAGTTTAGAATAGTCCAGTTCTTTGAGTTTAGCGTGAACTTCCGTTTTATCTTTTGGGTTAACACTGTATTCTTTGAATAAATCTATTATTCCTCCGTGTCACTTTCATTGTATTCTTTTAATATGGCGCAGATCTCATTCATTTTATCCGTTTCAAATGATTTTCGATTTGCCGAAACTCTTCCTCCTTTAATACTTTGTCTGATAAAATATCTTATAAAAGGGTGAGTATGCGAGTAAACTTTTTCTACGTTTTCTTTTTCGGTGTGTTTGGGAACCATTCTAGTAGTTTCATACCATTCTTCTTCTACCATTTCTTTATCGTAATGATATAAATAATACCAACCCTTAAAGATAAAGAAGGAGCCGTTAGATTATTGGAAACGTTTTGGAAGACAGTTTTTTTCATGGCTTGATTGTATTTTATCAAACAAGCTCCGAGACACAACGTATCTCTTTTAGCGTAAGGTTCTCATTCGTGTCTTAAAGATTCCCAATTATCTTTAGTGTATTTTGCAATATTAACATCCTCGATCTTTCTCAAATTCATTGGTAGATTAGATGAATTTCCCCATGCCGCTAAACTAGATTTTTCATGTTGATAGGAACATGTGAAATTAATATTTTGCAAATAATTAGAGTTACCCTTTATTTCTTTCTGTCTTTTCCATTTTTTCTGTAAATCTTCATCAGTGAATGAATTTGTTAAAGGTAGAATCAGAATTCCTCTAGCTGTTTTTAAAGGGCATTGTGTTAGTTTTTTTACGTTTTTGATCATGATCCAGTTATCAAAACCACTGCCGTTATGGGAAATTAAGGTTAGTCTTTTCTGATCTACTTTTCCTAAACGTTGTAACATTTGATCTATACAATCTGTACCTACAAATATTTCTACTATATTAGTCATGAGTATGTTGTAATATTCTTCTGAAATGGGATCTGACGGCTTAAAATCTAGAGTCTCATTAAAATCACTTAAATCACTTAAATAATTATTATAATCATCAGTTTTTCCAAATTGACTAAAGTACAACAATAAGGAATGGCTTTATTCGTTTCTTTTTCGCAATAGGTTTGGCAATCCCATGCGTATAAACAATAATCGGGAATGGTTGGAAAAACGTTTAGTTTTAAAGGTGAAACTTGCGTTACCGCATTATCATCTTCACAAGTTCTCCATACGTTTTCATCGTAATTATCTTCTATTTCTTTAATGCCCAAAGCTTTGTTATTTCTTCTTATCAAACAGAAATGTTCTTTGTGTAAATAAAAAACCCAATCTAATTCTTCGGTTACTTTCTTTGGTTGAAAATGTCTATGTTTGGGCATATATATTTGAAAATAAGTATTAAATTTCTTATTGAATTCGCAGATTCTAGCAGTTGTCATAACTCCTTTTCTGTTTGATTTTGAAAAAGTGTTGATGAAATCTTGAAATTCTCTCGTGTAGTCTTCGTTTAAAACACGATTAACGCACTTTACAAAGCAGCATCCATCGCTCGGTATATAACAATTTATACCGATATATTCTTTTATCTTTTTGAGTAGACTAACACCACTACCCTTTTTTGATCTTTTTATTTCTTTGAAATTGTTTTTATGGAAAATCATTCTTCCTGTGAAATACCAATCGGAGGCATCCGATTTTTCATCCACTGCAGCGAAGAAATTGACAAAAGTTTTGGTATTAAAACCTACAAATTCCATGTCTTGTTTGTATTTTCCATCTTGAGTTATCTCTCCAACTATTTCAATTTGCCCTTTAAATGTTATTCATTAGAGATAAGGTCAATAACATCGGAAAAAAGTTCATTTGATATGAATTTATCAATTTTTTTCATATTTTTTAATTCATCAGAGATAATCTTGTCAATAATATCGTCTAAAATTTTCACTGATAG
>NW_008708828.1:2665-4187 GCF_000327385.1 Lottia gigantea | reverse complement strand
TTTGGTTTTTGGTGGCGCATCTTTTAACCCTGTGTGGTTATAGTTGTCAAGATTCACATTGTTATCGTTAGTTGGAATAAATTTGACCTTTTTCTTATCAACTTTGGTGTATTGTGCAGTCGACGACTCCTTTCCAGCATTCCGTTGCCCACCGTCTTTAGCAGCTGATGCTGATGGTTTATCTGGTGCCTTAATCATAGAATCATCAATGTATGTATAGTTTGCAGGTTCACAGTCCTCTTTTCTTTCGGGATTCGCTGTTGCATTTGGAACATTTCGTTTTCTGGCATCTTTACTGTCATTCATTTTCTCGAAATTGCGTTCAACAAACGAGAAATCCTGTCTTTTGAATTTTGGATTTTTCCTCTTCTCTTCGTTTGGATTTCTCTCCTTGGCATGACTGCCCTGGTTAGCACCGGGGTTGTTTATTTTACTGTAGCCGACTTTGTCTAAATCAACATCAATATAGGTATAATTTGAGTTTCCTTTAGGATCATCGTCGACAGTAGAGTAGTAATTATTTTCATTAACTTTATCTTTTGGTCGACGTCTTCTCCTGCTAAATAAAAATTAGTTCTTAATTGTTAAACTCCACATAAGCATGTCTCGTCATACTGTCTCTAACACTCCATTGATACGCGTCATTATATCAATGTAATACGTCATTATGCCAACATTACGTCAATACTCGTAATTCCATAACGTGGGTGACCGCTTGAAACCTCGTTTATATGCCATATTTGGTCATTTTGACTTTTTTGTACCGTTCGAAAGCTCGTTAAAGCGCGGATCTTGTGATCAAAACCTCGTATTCAAAAAGCACTAATTAAATAGCACGAATTTAAACAGTCAGATTTAAAACCTCGTAAAATATATTATTATACGAGGTTCAATGTTCCTTTCCTGCAGATGAAAATGAAAAACCTTGTATACTGTATTATTATACGAGTTTTTGGTTCAATAGCCCGGAGAATTCAAATTGTTATTGTGGTTTATATTTTCCAAGAATGAAAACCACGTATAGTAAAAATAATAAAAAAGATTTTAATAAAATACGCGTACAAATAGTTTTTTGCGTTTTTCTCGAAAAGTAATTCCGCGTCATATATCGTTATACGAGGTTTCAAGCGGCCACCCACGATAAGCAAAACGCTATTGCGTTTAAAAACAGCACAAAACTTGAACAGGCGACTACAGCATTATAGGTAGATGGTCATCTCCGCCTGTATTTTTCTAGCCAATTAAAGACGAACTTTTCGTTGAATTTTCACCCTGAAAACAAATTTCTGTTGACTATATAATAACTAATAGGCATTATGTATTACAACGACCAGAAATTTTATTTTACAAACCTCTTAACTACGAGGACAGATATAATGATAACTATAATGACGACCAGAACAACCACTCCTCCGACAGTACCACCGATTGTTCCAGCCAGATTGGTCTCAGGATCTTCCATACGTTTCGATGATGGGGATGTTGTTGATGGCATGGAGCTACCTAGAATTATGCAGAAAAT
>NW_008708828.1:0-2422 GCF_000327385.1 Lottia gigantea | reverse complement strand
AAACGTACGATGGAAACATCTATGTGTTGTGTACGTGGATTGTTTCGTATTTTAAGAATAGGGTTTATAAATATCTAAATGGTATTCCACTGTGTAGCTGTCCACGATAAAAAAAAGTCCACTGGAACACAATCTGTTCAATAAGGTGCTTCGTCACATTACGCTCATTTAAGGCGATGGTTCGTCATTTTCAATAGTTAATTAGGATCTTGAATATATGCAAATAATCTTCAGAACTGCACGAAAATCGCTAAATGCCTTCAATGTACCTAAATCTAAAAAATTCCACTTTCTATTTCTATGTCTTTTCTATTTATGGTGGATTCGAGTCGTCATTTTAACTTACAAACATGGATAAATCTCGACACACATGGATTTGAAGGCTCAATTTTAGACGGTGAGTTGTGAACAATATTACTGATTAATTTAGTTTTTAAAAAAAAAATCAATTTTAAAACGGATGGTGCATCTGAAAAGGTGCTATATGAGATATTACGCTTCAAGCTTCATGCACATTTTATTAGTCCAGTAAGTTATTGTTTCTAAAACTTCACATCATGGTGAGGAGTAAATGGAAGAAAATGACAAACCTACCTTGTATATTGTCTTGTTCAATTGTTCTACAGTCTATAGTTACATTACCTGTAAAATGATAAATATATTGGAACTGGAAAGCAACATGTAACTACTGAAATAAAAAGGGAAGCTTAAAACGAAGGAGTAGAAAAAGGGTTTTCGGGGTCTGGAAGCGTCAGGAATTAATGGCTGTAGCCCTCACAATAATATTTTGTTTAAAAGAAAATCGTTCTTACCTGCAGCTTTAACTAATATTGAGAAACTTTCGCCATCTTTATTTACCACGTTCTCAAGTCTTACAGATGCTGTTTTTTTACCAATATATCTGGCATTGGGTGGAATAAACGAACCATTCTGTGAGCAATATTCCGAAACGTTGTGTCTAGTAATGTTAAATCGACAACAGTCATCCGCCTTGAGATTCAATTTCTTTATCGTTAAAGATATATCATCTTTAGTTGTTGTCACAGTACATTCTCTGTTGAGTATCATTTCATTATCATCGTTCGTTCCATTTCCAATATAGTTCAGATAATATAGAACTTGTGAATTGCTTCCGTTAAATTTAGTTGATCTATTCACCAGGATGTCGATAATCTTTTCTGTTAATGAAAAATACAGAGCTTAATTAAAAGAGTATTCTTGGCCGTCAAACATCATAATAGTCAAAGTCTTTTTATTTTTATCACATTCTGATATTGTGTCAAGCACAAAGAACACAGACTGCACATATATAACACATGTGAAAGCAAGCATCAGGGATCACTTCATAACGACACCTGAAAAATTTTGTCCATCATTCATGTCCACAACTGTATGTTATCAAATACTGTAATAAGGGTGAGATTACGCTAATGAGGAAAGTTGACTCTGTGTCAACTTTTAAATTTACTTTGCATAATTGAAATACACATACCTTTTGAGATACAGTCATAAAGATACGTTACATAATCGTATAGATCAGAACCACTAGCATTATTGTAATACAAATTGATTGAACATCTGGTTTTAGATGTGCACCCAGACTTTATGAAGTTTATGAGCGCAGTGTTATTGGCAGATGAAAACTGATTTTTTGTAAAGTTACACTATTGTTAACATGTTTGCAACAAGTTGTTTTATTTTTACACCTATCGTCCCCAGTTTGGCAATCTGAATGATTTCTATTCTTATAATAACTGACATGAAAGTTGGGTATATCTGTTGTTATAACTTGCCCTTCTCCACATTCCAGGGTGTGTTGCTCGGCACAGGCTAATTCCGGTCGATCGTAACAGTATTCTTTAAAATATGAACCTATATAAACAAATGAATAATATATGAATGAATAAATGCTTTTCGGACAATAAAAAAAGTCATGACCTCAACGATACCATAATAAAATTTTCTTCCAATTACCAGGTAAAGTTTTAAAGAAAAATATTTACCTTTCACTTCCAAAATCACAAGACAGAACAGATAGAACGTTACATCGAGAGGTCTCATTTTAACACTTCTTTCATTTTATTACTAAGCTGATAGGCTAATGGTAATAAGTAGAAGATCGCATCACTTAATGTTTATTAACATTCAAATCAAAATCATGTTGTTGTTTACAATTCCTGTTGATTTGTAAAATAAAGTGAAAGTTTTATGTTATACGAGATTTTTGGTGACTGAAATTGTTTTGATTGTGTGGATTTTCATTAAATTAAATTTGTTCTCATTATCAAGCATTATTATATCAATTTCTGCTACTTTCCTCGAATTCCTTAAACTTCACTTTAACACCTTAAAATCCCTTAGACTACACCTCGAATTTACTCCAAAACCATAAAAAATGAAGTCCAAGTAGTATATTTCTGAA
>NW_008708827.1:34246-35055 GCF_000327385.1 Lottia gigantea | reverse complement strand
ATTGAAACAAAAACTGCTAAACTTTGTAACTAAGGATGATGGAAACAAAACAGCTAAACTTTGTAACTAAGGATGATGGACATAAAAACAGCTAAACTTTGTAACTAAGAATGATTGACACAAAAACAGCTAAACATTGTAACTAAGGATGATGGAAACAAAAACAGCTAAACTTTATAACTAAGAATGATTGAAACAAAAACAGCTAAACTTTATAACTAAGAATGATTGAAACAAAAACAGCTAAACTTTATAACTAAGGATGATGGAAACAAAAACAGCTAAACTTTGTAACTAAGAATGATGGAACCAAAAACAGCTAAACTTTGTAACTAAGAATGACGGGAACAAAAACAGCTAAACTTTGTAACTAAGAATTGACTATCTTGTTATGGACACCATCTTGAACAACTGTTGATTATTCAATGTCGAAATAAGCTTGTTTAAACTTTACTTTAACTGTTGGGTATTTTGGAATGATAGTGGTACTATTAGATTTGTATCATTATAAAGGTGCATTTTCATTAAGACAAACATTAATTTGACGACCATTTTGAAAATATATCAAAACATGAAGGTTCAATATTTCTGGATGATACATGCATGATATGCATGTGACACGCTGTCCTGTCGAGTCTTAATGCTCTGACATCTTTAGGTACTCCGTGGTGGTCTCCTGACAGCAACAATAATACACAGCTTTATCTATTGTTGGCAGCCGATATAATAAATATTGTATAAGATACGCTTGTTTATAGACTAGATGTTTCGGTCGAGGCTATGCCTATTTCTTTAATGAGTATGTATAT
>NW_008708827.1:2048-3379 GCF_000327385.1 Lottia gigantea | reverse complement strand
GATTTTGAACTTTACTGATCGAATAGAGGACTCGATTGGCCACCCACATGCGCAATTTGATTCAAATTAGATTTAAATTGAACTCTAGGGCAGACATCTAGCGAAACATGGCTGAAATGAGGTTTTTAGCACATTTATTGTCAGGTGGCGGCCAAAAAAGGGACAATAGGGTTTAAAGCACAATTTTTCTAGGACAGAATTCAGGTTTGGAAATTTCAAAAATGCCATAAAAATTTTTTGAGGAAGGAGTCCCTTTAATGCATAAAAGTCACCTGATTTTTATTTCCTTCTTTAAGTTAAGGGAAGTAACTCTTTCAGTTTTTTAAAAAATTTACAGAAATCGCAGTCTGGACTAGGGAGAAAATGCCTAAAAACGTTATGTAGGTCATGTGCATAAATTAACTTGGAGAAAGTATAAATAGCTGGTTTGCCGCGTATTTCGTCATAGTTTGCGATATCAGCATCCGCTGGAAGCGAACGTTAACTTGTCATCTACCTATCTACCTACCGTATTTCGTCATTCCCATCAAGCTCCATTTATGTAGCGGGAACCATACTAGTTTTTTTTCTAGTTTTTTAAAGAATTTTCACATATTTTCACTGGTTTTAAGCCTTTAGGATTTCGATTTATACTGTAATACTTTTGTAGTGTTTATTGTCTTAATGTTTTCCAAGCTGTTTATGTTGTTAGGGCCTTTTTTTTTACTTACAGTAGCTCTTTGTGTTGGGTATATAAACACTATCAAACCGAGTATGCCTCTTCCCATTAAAATTTGCCCGATATGCGAAACCCCTGTGTGCAAGTTGAAAAGACATTTGGAGGGAGTCCATAGAATGTGTTCCGATGAAGCGGGAATTCTATGCACATCCGAGACCAAATCTAAACTCACAAAAAAAGAATGTCCGCTTTGTAAACGCTTGATAACTGAAATGGGCCACCACCTTATACGCACCCACGGTATGTCTACGACAGACAAGGCCTATCACAAATTAACCAGGTCATGTCGGTTAGGGGCTACACCTAGGCCTGAGGATGAGGAAACCAGTTCAGGTTCTGAGGCTGAGGCTGAGGCTGAGGGAGGTATTGAGGTTAGGGCTGATAGACCTGTACTTCATGGTAAAAGGACAAGGGCCGTGACCGGCAGGGCCAAGGATTTGGTTCATTCATTTATTGATGATTTACGTAGGATTGACAAAAAAGACCTCACTGTAAAGAATGCTACTCAGCACGGCCATCAGATAGAGAACATATGGGTGACTGGAGCAGACAAGAATTTCCCACTCCAGGACTGGGTCAAACCCACAAATCTGTTCATACCGTGGTTGACGAA
>NW_008708827.1:0-1057 GCF_000327385.1 Lottia gigantea | reverse complement strand
GGATTCCGAAGAGGGGGAGGCTCCTTTTTTTACTAGTGATGCCACACCTGAAATATTTCAGAGTTCCCCCTCACCGACACAGCAATTCGCATTTTTTTAACCACTGACAGCGCCCTCACCCTCCTCGGCACCCGCTCAACCACCTTCTCCTTCTCCTTGCTCTTTCTCTGCTCCATCCTCTCAATCCTTGGATCCAACACTAAGACGTGCTGTTACACATAAGGCCTCACCTGTTTTTGATGGACATAAGTTTAGTGGCAGGAAACGGATGAGCATGGAAGAAGAGGTCATTGTCCGACAATATTTTGGTGATTTTTTAAATGGCAAATACCCTATCTTTGCCAAAAACGTCAGTTTACACAAGAAAGATAATTGCCCAAACTTGTTAAATGAATTTCCATCAAACAATTAGTGGACAAAATCAGGAGCATGATGAAGAGTAGAATGTAATTATCAGGGCAGGGTTAAAAAAAAAAAAAAATCTTAAAAAAAAAAAAATTTAAAAACAAATCAGAAAAAAGAAAAAAAATGTATCGATAAATTTGAAGTAAAATACTGCACTGAAATGATTATTAAATAATTTTATTATTAAATGAAATAATGAAATGAAATAAAGTTTAACTCAGCCATGATAGCAATATCGTGCAGGTCTCAAGCCCTGATAAATGAGGACAGGACTTTTCAAAATAAAAGGTTAATCTTCCCTATAAGTGGCATAAGAGTTATTGAGTAAATTTGGAGAGTTCTAACACTTTCAAAGCACTAGGGCTGCTAGGAAAAACATAGAAACCTGCTGATTTTTTAGGAGCAGTTGGACATGATGGAAACGAGTTAGCTGTTAAAAATTCATTGGAAAATCTTGAAAAATGACTGAAAAATCAACTTGTCAATTTTTTTTCAGCAAGCAAAGGTTTTTTGGACAATAAGGTTTTCGGGACACAAATTTCAATATATAAAAAAAAGTTCTTTTTGATTTTCTTTCTCAGCCAAAAATCAACTTAGAAATGCGACAATTGCACTCTCACTTGCATTTTAACGAGCCCCATCATCTAATAAC
>NW_008708826.1:7923-9553 GCF_000327385.1 Lottia gigantea | reverse complement strand
AACTGTCATATATAGAAAAGACATCTATAGAAATAGTGAGTAAAATTCCTAGTTTGAGATATTTTTGAAGGAATTATGTGATTTTTGTACATTTCTAGTATTTCTGAAGACTATTTACATATATTCAAGACTCAAATCAACCAAGCCAAGGACCATGTATAGTGTATTGTTGTATTTTTGAAGGAATTATGTGATTTTTGTACATTTCTAGTATTTCTGAAGACTATTTACATATATTCAAGACTCAAATCAACCCCTTCCCTCGCCCCCTTGTCCCTTTAAGATTGTATTCGACCCCCAAAAATGGTGACCTATGACCTTAAGTATTTTCATTCTTCGACTATGCTCATGTCAGACCAAATTCAGTTTTTGAGTATGAAAAATTAATTTAAGCTGCAGATGTTTTAAACGAGGGAATACAGCTTTAAGTTTGTATTCAAGCCCCAAATTAACCCCCGAAAATAGTGAACCATGGCCTTTGATTGGGAAAAAGGCTCACGAATTCGCAGCTTAAGTACGGAAAATTTATTTAAGCTGTAGATTTTTTGAACGAGTGAATCCAATCCAAAGATGGGCTTCCTTATTTTTTTAACTATTTGATTAATTGGTATTTCTAATGAATTATCATGTATTCTTAATCATATCATTATGTTCTTATTGCATATAATTAAAGATGGGTTTCCTTATTTTTTTAGTGTCAAATTAAGCAAACTATTTGATTAATTGGTGTTTCTAATGAATTATCATGTATTCTTAATCATATCATTATATTCTTATTGCACTAGAAATGTAAGAATCCCATAATTCCTTTAAAAATATCTCAAATAGTTTTAACCAATCATAAATGTCCATGTTTGTACAGTCTGGTTAAACAAAAAGATACTTTTTGACCTTTCTTGATCGGTAACTCATTGGAATTCTGCTGGTAATTCTCTTCTAATTTAGCTAATTATGAATTAATTATGGACATGTGAGACAAACTGGTATTTTTCCAAGTCATTAGAACACCTCTACTTTCTATTCATATAAGTATTAGCATTTTCATTGTCAAAATTGAAAATAAGGGAATCTAACTTTAAGGTTGTATTGTTCCCGTTAATAAACGAGATATTTGAACCTAAGGGAATTACTCCAGAAACAATATGACCAAAGAACAATGCGATTTCTATTCTTGTTTTAATGTTATAGAAGAAAACGTGATTCTGCATCAGGGTATGTTTAACTCGGTCAGAAATTAGAAACCTTCGATGGAAAAAACGAAAATCTCAAACTAGGAATTTTACTGACTATTTCTATATGACAAGAGTATCTCAAAATAACGATATAAACGAAAATCGCATACTTCCTTCAAAAATATCTCAAACTAGGAATTTTACTCACTATTTCTATATATGTAAATAGTCTTCAGAAATACTAGAAATGAACGAAAATCGCTTAATTACTTTAAAAATACAACAATACACAATACATGGTCCTTGGCTTGGTTGATTTGAGTCTTGAATATATGTAAATAGTCTTCAGAAATACTAGAAATGTACGAAAATCACATAATTCCTTCAAAAATACAACAGTACACTATACATGGTCCTTGGCTTGGTTGATTTGAGTCTTGAATATATGCAAATAGTCT
>NW_008708826.1:7088-7873 GCF_000327385.1 Lottia gigantea | reverse complement strand
TAGTATCCCTTTAAAGTTATAATTATTTAGTTTAATAATTCGTGTTATATAGAGATTCTATTCTTTAGTCATGACACCTGGTAAGTCTAACTGATGAATATATACTCTTATTGACCAAGTTTGAGATTTTAAATTCTATGTCCATTCTAAGAGGTAGTATCCCTTTAAAGTTATTATTATTTAGTTTAATAGATATATCGTGTTATATAGAGATTCTATTCTTTAGTCATGACACCTGGTAAGTCTAACTGATGAATATATACTCTTATTGACCATGTTTGAGATTTTAAATTTTATGTCCATTCTAAGGGGTAGTATCCCTTTAAAGTTATAATTATTTAGTTTAATAGATATATCGTGTTATATAGAGATTCTATTCTTTAGTCATGACACCTGGTAAGTCTAACTGATGAATATATACTCTTATTGACCAAGTTTGAGATTTTAAATTTTATGTCCATTCTAAGGGGTAGTATCTCTTTAAAGTTATAATTATTTAGTTTAATAGATATATCGTGTTATATAGAGATTCTATTCTTTAGTCATGACACCTGGTAAGTCTAACTGATGAATATATACTCTTATTGACCAAGTTTGAGATTTTAAATTTTATGTCCATTCTAAGGGGTAGTATCTCTTTAAAGTTATAATTATTTAGTTTAATAGATATATCGTGTTATATAGAGATTCTATTCTTTAGTCATGACACCTGGTAAGTCTAACTGATGAATATATACTCTTATTGACCAAGTTTGAGATTTTAAATTCTATGTCTATTCTAAGAG
>NW_008708826.1:0-1777 GCF_000327385.1 Lottia gigantea | reverse complement strand
CATAGGGGCATCTTAGGGGATTAAAATGGCACAAACTCTATGGGTAGGGGTCTAAATGGAGACCTGTTTAATTGGATTTATCCCCCTTTGGCCTTTAAAGACAGCTTCTTAGAAAAAGAAAATTTGGTCTTAGGATTACGAATTTCGTTTCGAATTCGGCATTTTATGTATTCCTTGATTTGGAAATGGCGTGTCTGTGTAAGCTACGAAAATATACTAAGAATTTAGACTTACTTAGTCGCTGGGGCTTCTGATTTCTTGATAAAATGGCATGAAATTTGTCTTGTTGTTTCTCCGGTCCTTTTGCAAAATGGCGGCGAGGAAAATATGACGTAGGCCTAATCACGTGACTTAGCCTACCAAATAAGGTAACGTCTCGAGATATTCAATTTAACCCTTTAGGTCCCGGCTGCAAAATAATGTAACGTCTCGAGATATTCAATTTAACCCCCCTTTAAGCACCGCCTACCAAATAAGGTAACGTCTCGAGATATTCAATTTAACCCTTTAGGCCCCGCCTACCTAATAAGGTAACGTCTCGGGATATTCAATTTAACCCTTTAGGCCCACCTACCAAATAAGGTAACGTCTCGAGATATTCAATTTAACCCTTTAGGTACCGCCTACCAAATAAGGTAACGTCTCGAGATATTCAATTTAACCCTTTAGGTAACGCCTACCAAATAAGGCAACGTCTCGAGATATTCAATTTAACCCTTTACGCCCACCTACCAAATAAGGTAACGTCTCGAGATATTCAATTTAACCCTTTAGGCACCGCCTTCCAATTAAGGTAACGTCTCGAGACATTCAATTTAACCCTTTAGGCCCCGCCTACCAAATAACGTAACGTCTCGAGATATTCAATTTAACAATTTAGGTCCCGTCTACCAAATAAGGTAACGTCTCGAGATATTAAATTTAACCCTTTAGGTCCCGCCTTCCAAATAAGGTAACGTCTCGAGATATTCAATTTAACCCTTTAGGTCCCGCCTACCAAATAATGTAACGTCTCGAGACATTCAATTTAACCCTTTAGGCCCCGCCTACCAAATAACGTAACGTCTCGAGATATTTTATTTAACCCTTTAGGTACCGCCTACCAAATAAGGTAACGTCTCGAGATATTAAATTTAACCCTTTAGGCCCGCCTTCCAAATAAGGTAACGTCTCGAGATATTAAATTTAACCCTTTAGGCCCCGCCTACCAAATAATGTAACGTCTAGAGACATTCAATTTAACCCTTTAGGCCCCGCCTACCAAATAAGGTAACGTCTCGAGATATTCAATTTAACCCTTTAAAAATACAACAATACACTATACATGGTCCTTGGCTTGGTTGATTTGAGTCTTGAATATATGTTAATAGTCTTCAGAAATACTAGAAATGTACGAAAATCACATAATTCCTTCAAAAATACAACGATACACTATACATGGTCCTTGGCTTGGTTGATTTGAGTCTTGAATATATGTAAATAGTCTTCAGAAATACTAGAAATGTACGAAAATCACATAATTCCTTTAAAAATACAACAATACACTATACATGGTCCTTGGCTTGGTTGATTTGAGTCTTAAATATATGTAAATAGTCTTCAGAAATACTAGAAATGTACCAAAATCACATAATTCCTTTAAAAATACAACAATACACTATACATGGTCCTTGGCTTGGTTGATTTGAGTCTTGAATATATGTAAATGGTCTTCAGAAATACTAGAAATGTACAAAAATCACATAATTCCTTTAAAAATATCTCAAACTAGGAATTT
>NW_008708825.1:7521-9601 GCF_000327385.1 Lottia gigantea | reverse complement strand
CCAAGAAGCTCGCCATCATGTCTCGGCCAACACGGTGCCCGCTGCCCCCAAGCCCGTGGTCGAATGCCCCAAACCTGCCCCGGCTCAAACTCCGAAAGGATTCACGCCGGAGTTCAAGGACGAATCTAAATTTTTTGATTTCTGTTGTAGGTTGGTTGCAGTAGCAATTAGTTCCAGATCCAAGGCTGGTGAAATCAATCCAAAGGACGTTATGGACGCAGTATCAAAAGTATGTGCCGACAATGTCACGAATCTACAACCACCAAATAAGGATACCAAACCAAAGAGGAAGAGATCCAGCACGGATGTTCCGAAGACTGACGTAGTGGGTCAATCAGTGGAAACGCCAAGAAAAGTAAAGGCGGTATCCACGAGTGGCCAACCTCGTCAGTCAAGGAGCATCTGCAGAAGTACAGGCTCCAGACCCGTGACTGAGCGCTCTAGAAGCACTTCGCTAGCTAGACCACTGCCCACTGGCTCAGTAACGGAAATGGACGTCGAGGTTTTTACGGCACCCCAAACCCCATGCTAAAACCATACTGAACCATAAAGTCATTAATTATTTTACATTCAATTTCAGGTTCATACAGCTGAACATCAATGGTTTGAACGTACCTGAACGAAAGACCCAACTGGTACAGCTACTACAAAGGAAGCAGTATGATGCCGTTTTTCTCCAAGAGTCCAAGCTCGGTTCAAGGAATAAAGACCCTATCATCAATGGTTATACTTTGATCAGATTAAACAGACCTAATGCTCTCAACCATCGAAGTGGTGGGGGTCTGGCCATCTACATCAAAAATGGTATATCCCATAGTGAGGTTCCTCTGAAAACCATCGCTCCTCTGGAGGCACAGGCGGTATCCTTTACCGACAAGTCAAAGGTTTTTTCTATCGTTAATATTTATCGACCCGAAGTCAAAGGCAAACCTCAACGATTCAGTGAATATCAGTATGTTTACGATCAGTTGCCCGGGACCGACAATATTGTGCTTGGTGATTTTAACGCCAAACACGTATTGTGGGGCTCGCCAACAACTGACACTAATGGTAGACAAGTTGCTGAGTTCATTGAGGCCAATGACCTGGTTAGCATAAATGATGGTAGCATTACTTATGTTGGTGCAATTGCTCCTCTTGGTTCGCATCTCGATCTCACATTAGTAAGCAGTCGGTTAGCTAAAGACTGTACGTGGGAAGCAACCAGTGAGACCCTTGGAAGTGACCATGTTGTCATTGAAATCACGCTGTCACGCAATGTTGTGAAGGAGGAAGTCATGTGTCAAGGCAAATGGAGACTAGGGAAGGCTAACTGGGATTTCTTTAGGCGTCATTTCACTCGTTCCAAGCTAGATCTGGCAAGGGACGAGGACGTCTCTAGTTTTTCTGGGAAGTTGACTCAGGTTATTACTGACGCTGCTATGGGCTCTATTCCCCGGACTAAGGATGGCATTGCACGTAGGTCACCCAAGTCCTGGTGGTCCGATGAACTCCAGGCTGCCGTGGATGCTCGCAAGCGGGCTCTACGACGGTTTCAGAGGAAATCGGACCGTTATACCAAGGCAGAATACTTAGCGGTCAAGGCTTCTACAGCTGCTCTGTTGCGTGAATCACAAACAAAGCACTGGCAGGAGTTCTGCAACTCATTAAATGAGAAGACCAACCTAAGATCTGTCTGGGGTAAAATAGACTCAATGCTTGGTAAAAAATCTAATTCTTCCATTCCAACTCTTTGTTACAGGGATTCCACAGAATACAGTAATGAAGGAAAAGCCAATTTGTTAGCCAAGTGTTATGCTGACGGCAGTGCTGATACCAACCATACCAAAGAATTTCTAAAGAACAAGAAGACCTTCTACACCAACCACACTCCAATTCATCATACGCCCTTAGAGGACGAACGGGATCTTAACGCTCCCTTCACCCTCGACGAGCTGAAGAAAGCACTGTACAGTAAGAAAGACAGCGCTACTGGTGAAGATAATATCAAGTACAGCATGTTAAAGGAGTTACCAATGGAAGCGTCTACAGTTCTACTAGAATTATTCAAACAATCATGGTATAATGGTACAATTCCGGG
>NW_008708825.1:0-2011 GCF_000327385.1 Lottia gigantea | reverse complement strand
TATCCGCTGCTGTTTGTACGGGTGTTACAGGCGGATGTTTAGCGATGTCTACACTCATACTTGGCCTATATTTACTGTAATCTGATATTTATACTATCTACTACAATAATTCTATACAGTACGATGTAATTATTATGCGTTTAAAATGAGTAAGAAGACTGTTATGGTGTGTTTATCAAGTCGGATGAAGTCATTCACCATCAACATTCATCGAACAATCCTCGTCTGAACTCGCGGAGCGGTCAAAATATTCCCAAATAGGTTGCCGGAGGTTTAAACCTGAAGGTCTGAACAATAACTCAAGGTCGAAGTAGCCCTTTCTAATCCAGGATGATTGCACCAGGGCATGTTGACATCGCCCAAGGCTACAATACGAAACTGTTATAGATGACCATGATAAAACATAAAGTAAAAAAGAAGGACTCGTCAATTATCGAATGTTCATTAAGTGATTTGTCTATTTAATGAATATTCATGTACTTTTGTTTTCACCTCTAATTAGTCAGTGATTTTAGACGGTCGCTCCGACTTTCACGTGTACAGGATACATAGCCTACTATTTATTCGTGGTTTCATCGTGAAAAAATCGTCTGCTCTAACGAGAGGCAATCATGCGCACCAACTGAACTTGTGTTCAGAAAGCGTGACAAACACTGAGTTGTATGTAGATCAATAATGAAACCCGACTGTTAGAAAATAACCGTTATCTAGAGGAAATACATAATGGCACAGAAAACCACGAGAATTGAGAATGAACAGCTATGGCGATTTCTTCTGGCCGGAGCCTCCAATATGTGCGGTGCATCAGGTAAGACACTTTAATATTTAGTACATGTAGTTCAGAATTTAAAGATTGTAGGTCGTTGGGCTTCTAACACGGTGGAAAAGGTCAAAAGGGAGGTAATAGTCCATCTTAGGTTAAAAGGATACAGATCACAATAATTTATGAATTAACTTCATTATGTACTATGAACATAACCATGGTTTTTGCGGCCACTAACACGTCTTATTTAATGCGTGACTTGATAACTGCAAGGCTGTAGTACAATCTAAGTTTA
Source organism: Lottia gigantea (assembly GCF_000327385.1). NCBI lineage: Eukaryota > Metazoa > Mollusca > Gastropoda > Lottiidae > Lottia > Lottia gigantea. The sequence goes on along the minus strand of NW_008708825.1, from coordinate 953 downwards.
AAGGAACGAGGGGGGTGTAAATTGGTTTTTAAATACATATTTGTTTAAAAGACACATCTAAAGTTTGGTCATCGTTTCAAAGGTGAGGCATTTGCATCATTAAGCTACCACCTTGAATTGTACACTATACTCTACTAACAGTCAGACGCTATACTCAAGCATTAAAAGAGATGAAATGATTTTCTAGTCTGAATACACTCTTTTATGGCTTTACAAGACTTCTTTAGTCCATTTAGTTGCAGAAAATAGGACGTAAAACTCTTTCATTTCAATTTCAGTCACCAATCCTATAGATGTGATCAAGATTCGAATGCAGCTAGAAAATGAATTGTCTAACCAGAAAGGAAAGGTTGTGGAAACGTTGAAGAATAGATATTATAAAGGATTTGCTCATGGTGCTGTTGTTATCTTTAGAGATGAGGGGATACGTGGTTTATATAAAGGGTAAGAACATAAAACGGGAGAATAGGCTGGGGTGTTTCGAGTCTGTGACAATAATTGCCGAATCAGTACCAAATTCATCCCACCTATGCCAAATAGTTAACGCCCTTGAATTAATTCAGAATGTTTTAAACTTTTGAATAAAATGTCCTCTAACAATACTTTTCTTACTGTGATTAGACGCACCTGCAATAACCATAATGCGTATTGTTACACCAGATCTCATTTCCTTGCCAAGACTACCTTGCATCCTCGTTAAGTTTTACCAAGATATGTTATTCATTCAGTCTGCGAATAACATGTTGTCGCGGTGTAGCTTACAGTACGAGAAAGTTCATATGTATAGCGGATTACCACATTGTAAGAAAAACTGGGACTCCCTTTATTCTATATGTGCGAGTCCATGCGCATACTTACCGGACAAAGAACCACTTTACATCTTCATAGTTTGATTTTATTTACAGGTGGGCACCATCAATGTTAAGAGAGAGTTCATATAGCAGTATAAGACT
>NW_008708824.1:2382-4207 GCF_000327385.1 Lottia gigantea | reverse complement strand
TGGAATGGCGTAAATGGAAGCTATCGGTGTTCTCGATACACGCTGTTTTGGCCTACTTTTCGACTAAGACTTGTTGATGTTATATTTGAAGTTCTGACAGTGAGATTTCTATGACAGGACTGCTATATTATGTCAATTGTCAATTATTATCATAATATAGAGTTTCGGTCTAGTTTACCTCTAGCTAAATGAAGACTGGAGCCTTCTTTCATTGAAGGCTTATCTTCCACCATGACACCGGGTACAGTGAACGAATAATATAACTGTTGTTCGCACCAGTTCTGTTTGGTCAGATCTGATACCCAAAGATACCCGGGTCTGAAGCGCTGTAAAGGCGTCTTAAAGTCTTCTTTTGCTCCCTCATCCGGCTCGCCTGGGGTTTGCGTCTCATCTGTTTTCTTTTTCAATAACTCTTCTTTTTCTTGAAATAAACAAAAGACATGGATAGCCTTCGGCCGAAATACGTATCTGTGTCATTGTGTTTGTGTATCCGTAAATTGTTCCAAAATGCATTAAAAATTATGATGTGATACTACTAGTACTACACTTACAGTTACACAAAAGGGCCCAAGGGTATAATTAAGGATAAATTAGTCTACTTCGCAAAGAAATATGTTGTTGTCTACATTAGAACTGAAAGTCAAAAATAATTTTTTATTTCATAAAAAGACGGTACGTAAAGCTCAATTTGCGTATTAACTGCAATATGGGGGCGATTTGTCCTGGATAACAGTGGTTGTCTGTGTCCAATAAATGAAGGGAAATAACTCTCGTTTGTTTACACTTCGAATAGGCCTTTTCACGATAACGTAGCGCCCCCTGCTCGCGCATGCGCACAAACACCTATGAGTGGCTAGCAACACGGATGTAAACAAACGCACGTCAAAATGGTGAAAACCTGCTGTGTTTACAAGTGTCATAACAGGTTTAATGTTGAAGCTAAGTCCAGAGGCATAAGTTTTTTCCGTTTTCCGAAGAATAAAAGACAGCGCAATGCTTGGATCAAAGCCGTGAATAGAAAGGACTGGCTACCGAACAATAATACTTGGATTTGCTCGGAACATTTTCTTGATGGCTGGCATGGTTATGAACCTACCGATGGTAATTATTCTCCTACCATTTTTGCTTACAAAGAGACGGAGAAGAACGTGTCGCAGGTTGCGAGAGAATCTAGACATCTAGTTCGTGAAAAGTCGCAGGTTAGTTTCTTTTTGTATTTTGAAGAAAAAAAAAGAGTGAAAATAATCAAGAGAATCTCTGAATCTGTTAAAAATCATCATCATTTACAATTATGATTAATGGCTTGTAGGCCCTAGCCTACTACATGTAGCCTATTGATTGATGTCTATTTATAATTTAAATGTAGATCTAGTACTATTAGGGGGGTTTCAACCCTTGGAAATATCAAATATGCATTATATGGCAACTATCATTTCCACTAACCACAGCAACCTGCCCATTTACAATTTTGATATGTTTCTGATATCTTACCTGATAGTCAATCTGTAATTAAATCCGAATATTTCCATATTGTGCATATTGACCTGCTTCGCATATATTTTCTATGAATTTTAATAAAATTTTTAGGAAACCTTACATGCAGAGAAATTAGTTAGACAACAGTACGAGATAAAACAACAGGTATCATTATTCCACCACTCATCCTACTGTATGGAGGTAGAAGAAAATCCTGGTAATGATGAGATGTGTGATTTAGATGTCATGGATTCAGATGTTGAACTTCCAAGTTTGAAGAAAACAGTTGGTAAATATATTTATTCAACTTTAATACTTAATTTCACTGTTTTTTAAAATTATTAATGTT
>NW_008708824.1:0-920 GCF_000327385.1 Lottia gigantea | reverse complement strand
GGCCAATAAGAGTATACATTCATCAGTGGACTTGCCTTGTGTCATAAATATACAACGAAACCCCTGTATAATCTGATAATCCATAAAACTAATGCTTCAGTAATGACTAAATTTTATTTTAATCGGATTAAAGAGATCCTGTTGTGTATTTATGACACAAGGCACGTCTACTGATGAATGTATACTCTTATTGGCCAAGTTTGAGAACTATTTAAAAGTTATATTCATTTTAAGAGGTAATATTCCTTTAAAGATGGGTTTGCTTATTTTTTTTGTCTTATTGGCCAAGTTTGATAACTATTTAAAAGTTATATTCATTTTAAGAGGTAATATTCCTTTAAAGAAAGGTTTGCTTATTTTTTTTGTCTTATTGGCCAAGTTTGATAATTTAGATTTACAGATCATTCTAAGACGTAATATTTCTTTACAGAGGCTACTAGTCGTAGCTACTAATATTTTCATTCCTATTCTGGTTCATAATGATTAAAATAGTTCATAGACATTGTTATTATTTGATTGATATTTAATTTAAAGATACTGGATACGTTATGTACAAATATAAATGAAATAAATGCCAAAAGTGTAGAAAAAATTTAATGTCTACTTCTATTCCAAATACCTAGCTGTCAATTCAGAACATGAGGTTTTCTAAACTTTTTAGGTGTATTGGGAGACACAAATAGCATTGATTTTCACCATTCCAATTTTTAATCAGTTTTTGACAATGCCACTCAACCTAAGCATTTTATTAGCAGCTTTTGCGATAGTAACATCATAAAACTCTTAATTGTAGTGGAACTTTAAGAACCACAGATATCTGATTGGAATGGTGCAAATCGATGTTATCAGTGTGTCCAATACACCCAAACAGCTTAGAATATCTCTGTACAAGCCCAGAAATTAGCAAAATCTGATGTACT
>NW_008708823.1:4329-109158 GCF_000327385.1 Lottia gigantea | reverse complement strand
CATTAATTTGATGGGAAGCATCTTGATATAACAGGTTCCACTGTCTTCAGGGGCATCATAAATTTGATGGAGAGCATCTTGATATAACAGGTTCCGATGTCTTCAGGGGCATCATGAATTTGATGGAGATCATCTCGGCAGGGCAGGGTCGATGACCTCCCTGTGGGTAACTATTGATAGCACCTTGCATACCCTTAATTCTGAGAAAATTCCTTTAGTCCATTAAAACATTTTTGAATCACAACAGGCTTCATAGCTTCAATAAGCAAAAAATAACAGCTCAAAACTCACAACTTACTACCCAATATAGACATTACTTTGTTTTCAGTCAAAAAAAAGACATTACTTTGTTTCCAATTGAGAAAAAAATCTTTAATTCAAAGCATTAATTTGATGGGATAGCATCTTGATATAACAGGTTCCACTGTCTTCAGGGGCATCATAAATTTGATGGAGAGCATCTCGGCAGGGCAGGGTCGATGAGCTCTCTGTGGGTAACTATTGACAGCTCCTTGCCTACCCTTAATTCTGAGAAAATTCCTTTGGTCCATTAAAATATTTTTGAATCACAACAGGCTTCATAACTTCAATCAGCAAAAATGACAGCTCAAAACTCACAACTTACTACCCAATAAAGACATTACTTTCTTTTCAGTCAAAAAAAAAGACATTACTTTGTTTCCATTTGAAAAAAAAATCCTTAATTCACAGCATTAATTTGATGGAGAGCATCTTGATATAACAGGTTCCACTGTCCTCAGGGCCATCATAAATGTGATGGAGAGCATCTTGGCAGGGCAGGGTCGATGAGCTCTCTGTGGGTAACTATTGACATCTCCTTGCCTACCCTTAATTCTGAGAAAATTCCTTTGGTCCATTAAAATATTTTTGAATCACAACAGGCTTCATAACTTCAATCAGCAAAAAATGACAGCTCAAAACTCACAACTTACTACCCAATAAAGATATTACTTTGTTTTCAGTCAAAAAAAAGACATTACTTTGTTTCCAATTTAAAAAAAAAATCTGTAATTCACAGCATTAATTTGATGGAGAGCATCTTGATATAACAGGTTCCACTGTCTTCAGGGGCATCATAAATTTGATGGAGAGCATCTTGGCAGAGCAGGCTCGATGAGCTTCCTGTGGGTAACTATTGATAGCACCTTGCCCACCCTTAATTCTGAGAAAATTCCTTTGGTCCATTAAAATATTTTTGAATCACAACAGGCTTCATAACTTCAATCAGCAAAAATGACAGCTCAAAACTCACAACTTACTACCCAATAAAGACATTACTTTCTTTTCAGTCAAAAAAAAAGACATTACTTTGTTTCCAATTGAAAAAAAAATCCTTAATTCACAGCATTAATTTGATGGAGAGCATCTTGATATAACAGGTTCCACTGTCCTCAGGGCCATCATAAATGTGATGGAGAGCATCTTGGCAGGGCAGGGTCGATAAGCTCTCTGTGGGTAACTATTGACATCTCCTTGCCTACCCTTAATTCTGAGAAAATTCCTTTGGTCCATTAAAATATTTTTGAATCACAACAGGCTTCATAACTTCAATCAGCAAAAAATGACAGCTCAAAACTCACAAGTTACTACCCAATAAAGACATTACTTTCTTTTCAGTCAAAAAAAAAGACATTACTTTGTTTCCAATTTAAAAAAAAAATCTGTAATTCACAGCATTAATTTGATGGAGAGCATCTTGATATAACAGGTTCCACTGTCTTCAGGGGCATCATGAATTTGATGGAGATCATCTCGGCAGGACAGGGTCGATGACCTCCCTGTGGGTTACTATTGATAGCACCTTGCCTACCCTTAATTCTGAGAGAATTCCTTTGGTACATTAAAATATTTTTGAATCACAACAGGCTTCATAACTTCAATCAGCAAAAAATAACAGCTCAAAACTCACTACCCAATAAAGACATTACTTTGTTTTCAGTCAAAAATAAGACATTACTTTGTTTCGAATTTAAAAAAAAATCTTTAATTCACAGCATTGATTTGATGGGAGAGCATCTTGATATAACAGGTTCCACTGTCTTCAGGGGCATCATAAATTTGATGGAGAGCATCTCGGCAGAGCAGGGTCGATGAGCTCCCTGTGGGATACTATTGATAGCACCTTGCATACCCTTAATTCTGAGAAAATTCCTTTGGTCGATTAAAATATTTTTGAATCACAACAGGCTTCATAGCTTCAATAAGCAAAAAATAACAGCTCAAAACTCACAACTTACAACCCAATATAGACATTACTTTGTTTTCAGTCAAAAAAAAAGACATTACTTTGTTTCCAATTGAGAAAAAAATCTTTAATTCAAAGCATTAATTTGATGGGATAGCATCTTGATATAACAGGTTCCACTGTCTTCAGGGGCATCATAAATTTGATGGAGAGCATCTTGATATAACAGGTTCCGATGTCTTCAGGGGCATCATGAATTTGATGGAGATCATCTCGGCAGGGCAGGGTCGATGACCTCCCTGTGGGTAACTATTGATAGCACCTTGCATACCCTTAATTCTGAGAAAATTCCTTTAGTCCATTAAAACATTTTTGAATCACAACAGGCTTCATAGCTTCAATAAGCAAAAAATAACAGCTCAGAACTCACAACTTACTACCCAATATAGACATTACTTTGTTTTCAGTCAAAAAAAAGACATTACTTTGTTTCCAATTGAGAAAAAAATCTTTAATTCAAAGCATTAATTTGATGGGATAGCATCTTGATATAAGAGGTTCCGCTGTCTTCAGGGGCATCATGAATTTGATGGAGATCATCTCGGCAGGGCAGGGTCGATGACCTCCCTGTGGGTTACTATTGATAGCACCTTGCCTACCCTTAATTCTGAGAAAATTCCTTTGGTCCATTAAAATATTTTTGAATCACAACAGGCTTCATAACTTCAATCAGCAAAAAATGACAGCTCAAACCTCAAAACTTACTACCCAATAAAGACATTACTTTGTTTCCAATTAAAAAAAAATCTTTAATTCACAGCATTAATTTGATGGAGAGCATCTTGATATAACAGGTTCCACTGTCTTCAGGGGCATCGTAAATTTGATGGAGAGCATCTTGATATAACAGGTTCTGCTGTCTTCAGGGGCATCATGAATTTGATGGAGATCATCTCGGCAGGGCAGGGTCGATGACCTCCCTGTGGGTTACTATTGATAGCACCTTGCCTACCCTTAATTCTGAGAAAATTCCTTTGGTCTAATAAAATATTTTTGAATAAAGACATTACTATGTTTTCAGTCAAAAATAAGACATTACTTTGTTTCCAATTTAAAAAAAAAATCTTTAATTCACAGCATTAATTTGATGGAGAGCATCTTGATATAACAGGTTCCACTGTCTTCAGGGGCATCATAAATTTGATGGAGACCATCTCGGCAGGGCAGGGTCGATGAGCTCTCTGTGGGTAACTATTGATAGCACCTTGCCTACCCTTAATTCTGAGAAAATTCCTTTGGTCCATTACAATATTTTTGAATCACAACAGGCTTCATAACTTCAATCAGCAAAAAATGACAGCTCAAACCTCACAACTTACCACCCAATATAGACATTACTTTGTTTTCAGTCAAAAAAAGACATTACTTTGTTTCCAATTTAAAAAAAAAAACTTTAATTCACAGCATTAATTTGATGGAGAGCATCTTGATATAACAGGTTACACTGTCTTCAGGGGCATCATAAATTTGATGGAGAGCATCTCGGCAGGGCAGGGTCGATGAGCTCCCTGTGGGTAACTATTTATAGCACCTTGTCTACCCTTAATTCTGAGAAAATTCCTTTGGTCCATTAAAATATTTTTGAATCACAACAGGCTTCATAACTTTAATCAGCAAAAAATGACAGCTCAAAACTCACAACTTACTACCCAATAAAGACATTACTTTCTTTTCAGTCAAAAAAAAGACATTATTTTGTTTCCAATTTAAAAAAAAAATTTTAATTCACAGTCTTAATTTGATGGAGAGCATCTTGAAATAACAGGTTCCACAGTCTTCAGGGGCATCATAAATTTGATGGAGAGCATCTTGGCAGAGCAAGCTCGATGAGATCCCTGTGGGTAACTATTGATAGCACCTTGCCTACCCTTAATTCTGAGAAAATTCCTTTGATCCATTAAAATATTTTTGAATCACAACAGGCTTCATAACTTCAATTAGCAAAAAATAACAGCTCAAAACTCACAACTTACTACCCAATAAAGATATTACTTTGTTTTCAGTCAAAAAAAAAAGACATTACTTTGTTTCCAATTTAAAAAAAATCTTTAATTCACAGCATTAATTTGATGGAGAGCATCTTGATATAACAGGTTCCAGTCTTCAGGGGCATCATAAATGTGATGGAGAGCATCTTGGCAGGGCAGGGTAGATGAGCTCCCTGTGGGTAACTATTGACAGCTCCTTGCCTACCCTTAATTCTGAGAAAATTCCTTTGGTCCATTAAAATATTTTTAACTCACAACAGGCTTCATAACTTCAATCAGCAAAAATGACAGCTCAAAACTCACAACTTACTACCCAATAAAGACATTACTTTGTTTTCAGTCAAAAAAAAAGACATTACTTTGTTTCCAATTGAAAAAAAAATCCTTAATTCACAGCATTAATTTGATGGAGAGCATCTTGATATAACAGGTTCCACTGTCCTCAGGGGCATCATAAAGTTGATGGAGATCATCTTGATATAACAGGTTCCGATGTCTTCAGGGGCATCATGAATTTGATGGAGATCATCTCGGCAGGGCAGGGTCGATGACCTCCCTGTGGGTAACTATTGATAGCACCTTGCCTACCCTTAATTCTGAGAAAATTCCTTTGGTCCATTAAAATATTTTTTAATCACAAAAGGCTTCATAACTTCAATCAGCAAAAAATGACAGCTCAAACCTCACAACTTACTACCCAATATAGACATTACTTTGTTTTCAGTCAAAAAAAAAAGACATTACTTTGTTTCCAATTAAAAAAAAAATCTTTAATTCACAGCATTAATTTGATGGAGAGCATCTTGATATAATAGGTTACACTGTCCTCAGGGGCATCGTAAATTTGATGGAGAGCATCTTGATATAACAGGTTCCGCTGTCTTCAGGGGCATCATGAATTTGATGGAGATCATCTCGGCAGGGCAGGGTCGATGACCTCCCTGTGGGTAACTATTGATAGCACCTAGCCTACCCTTAATTCTGAGAAAATTCTTTTGATCCATTAAAATATTTTTGAATCACAACAGGCTTCATAACTTCAATAAGCAAAAAATAACAGCTCAAAACTCACAACTTACTACCCAATAAAGACATTACTTTGTTTTCAGTCAAAAAAAAAAGACATTACTTTGTTTCCAATTTAAAAAAAATCTTTAATTCAAAGCAGTAATTTGATGGGAGAGCATCTTGATATAACAGGTTCCGCTGTCTTCAGGGGCATCATGAATTTGATGGAGATCATCTCGGCAGGGCAGGGTCGATGACCTCCATGTGGGTTACTATTGATAGCACCTTGCCTACCCTTAATTCTGAGAAAATTCCTTTGGTCTAATAAAATATTTTTGAATAAAGACATTACTTTGTTTTCAGTCAAAAAAAAAAGACATTACTTTGTTTCCAATTTAAAAAAAAATCTTTAATTCACAGCATTAATTTGATGGAGAGCATCTTGATATAACAGGTTCCACTGTCTTCAGGGGCATCATAAATTTGATGGAGACCATCTCGGCAGGGCAGGGTCGATGAGCTCTCTGTGGGTAACTATTGATAGCACCTTGCCTACCCTTAATTCTGAGAAAATTCTTTTGATCCATTAAAATATTTTTGAATCACAACAGGCTTCATAACTTCAATCAGCAAAAATGAAAGCTCAAAACTCACAACTTACTACCCAATAAAGACATTACTTTGTTTTCAGTCAAAAAAAAAAAAAAAGACAGACTTAAGCTAAACAACCAGCAGTGCAATAACATACGCCCAGAGGACGATGGACAGATTTCATCTCGGCAGGGCAGGGACGATGACTTCCCTGTGGGATTTCTCCTTGCCTACCCTCAGGTTAACTTATATAAAATCATATCAGGTTTAATTTAACCTTTGTAAACTCACTCCAGGTTTAATCTAACCTTGTAAAAATCATCCCAGGTTTAACTCTATTCCTGGTTTCAGTCCAGTGACATGGACATTACCATAGTAACCAACTGATACTCGTTCGGTTGTTTTATTGAAATACATACCGTAAATCGGCCCACTTTAACGTACCATCCAAGACTGACAGGCTTGGGCTACACGACCGGCAGTGAAATAATCTCGGCAGGGCAGTGACCCTGTGGAATTTCTCCTTGCCTACTCTCAGGTTCCTATTCACATAATAATACTTTAATTTCATTACCAGCTGCTTTTTAAATCATACCCTAGGTAGATTAAGCGGGCTGTCGGAACAAAAAATGTCCAGCCCTAACCACCAGAACAATCGAAAGAATCAGGACCAACTTAAGGCATACTCAAGACTGACAGACATGGGCAAAACGACCGGCAGTGCCATAACATACACCCAGACGGAAGGATGGACAGATTTCATCTCGGCAGGGACGATGACCTCCCTGTGGGATTTCTCCTTGCCTACCCACAAGTTTCCTTCCATAAAAATATCCTTTTTTTCACTTTTAATCTTTTTTCATATAAATAACAGCATTTCTTTAAGATAGCTTGCCAGGCAAGGTAATATACGCCCACTCGCAGCTTTGATTTTGAATAAAAATATGTAGCAGTACAGTTCAATCAGTATGAAATATTCAACCTTCAGTCATACACTTTTTTAGCGCAATACTGAATAATATTGAGTATGAGTGATTGCCCTTGTTCTTGAAAACGTGTTCAATTTTTAGGTCGTGAAAACTCCAGAAGGCAAATATTCAATCGTCAGTGCAGGCCTGAATAATAAAACCAAGTTTTGTCAAAATCCATCAAGAATCATGCCTTTTAGTTTAGCTAAATTTGAAAGCGTTTTCAAGAACAAGGGCAATAACTCATACTAAATATTTTTCAATTCTTCTGATTTTCAATAGGGTTCATCCTTGGGTAATACGAACATTCACACAAAGTTTCATCAAAATCTGTCAAGAATTGTGCCTTCTAGAGTGATTACGAGCTAAAAATTGAATGCGTTTTCAATAGCAAGGGCAAAAACTCATACTAATTATTTTTCGATTTTTCTGATTTTGATTAGAGTTTATCCTTGGGTGATAACAAACACTCATGCCAAGTTTCATCAAATCCGTCAAGAATTGTCCCTTCTAGAATGTTTACAAGCTAAATATGGAAAGCGTTTTCAAGAACAAGGGCAATAACTCATACTAAATATTTTTCGATTTTACTGATTTTCAATAGGGTTTATCATTGGTTGATAAAAAACAACCATGTCGAGTTTCGTCAAAATCCACCAAGAATTGTGCCTTCTAGAATGTTTAGGAGCTAAAAATTGAACGCGTTTTCAAGAACAAGGACAATAACTCATACTAAATATTTTTCGATTCTTCTGATTCTCAATAGGGTTTATCCTTGGGTGATTACGAACACTAATACCAAGTTTTGTCAAAATCCGTCGAGAATTGTTTCTTGTACAAGTTGGTAGTTGCCCTACAATAACAGAGCAAAGACCATATTGGAATGAACATCTGTATCAAAATTGAGGTCAATATTTTCAAACTAAACTACAACCTGTATTTGGAAAATAGACCATCAATTTCAGAAACAAATATTGCAATATATTTTCTGTAAAAAACAAAAACTGATTAGTTAAAGGAAAGATATGATTAGTGACAAAGTTACATAATAATTAATAACAATTCCAAAAATATACAAATCAGTCCACTGACAGATATAACAATAATACACAAAACATAGAACAGATAAACACAAATGATTCCACCCACAGAGGATGTGGTAAAACATACACCCACTGGACTGATGGACATGAATGACCACCAACAGACTCGGCTGTTTAAACAATATACACTCACATGACTGACGGCCATAAGCGACCACCAACAGACTCGGCTGTTTAAGCAATATACACCCACTGGACTGATGGACATGAGTGATCAACAACAGACTCTGCTGTTTAAGCAATATACACCCACTGGACTGACGGATATAAGTGACCACCAACAGACTCGGCTGTTTAAGTAATATAAAACCCACAGACTTGGCAGTAGAAATGATATACACACACTGGACTGATGGACATGAGTGACCACCATCAGACTTGGTAGATTGAACAATATACACCCACTGGACTATTGACATGAGTGACCACCAACAGACTCGGCTGTTTAAGCAATATACACTCACTGGACTGACGAACATGAGTGACCACCAACAGACTAAGCTGTTTAAGTATCATACACCCACATGAAAGATGGACATAGTGACCACCAATAGTCTTTGAATTAGAAATGATATACACCCACTGGACTGATGGACATGAGTGACCAACAACAGACTCGGCTGTTTTAGCAATATACACCTACTGGACAGACGGACATAAGTGACCACCAACAGACTCGGCTGTTTAAGTAATATACTCTCACAGACTTGGCTGTTTAAGTAATATACACACCCACTGGACTGACGGACAAAAATATACAAATCAGTTGACTGACAGACATAAACAATAATACACAAAACATAGAACAGAAAAACACAAATGACGATTCCACTCACAGAGGAGGTGGTAAAACATACACCCACTGGACTGATGGACATGAATGACTACCAACAGACTCGGCTGTTTAAATAATATACACCCCTTGGACTGATGGACATGAGTGACCACTAACAGACTCAGCTGTTCTGATATACTGGTTCTTCTATCAACAACTATTTAACTATCTTTACCATCTTCATCTCTATTTTACCACAATCTACAAAAATATCAAAATAAGAAATGTGTGGATACAAATATCTTCAACATTTAATTGATATACACCCAATGGAGATGTAAGGATGGTACCATGAATATAACAGTCCAGTAATTGGAATATAATTACACTATTCATTAAGTACCTTCTGCTGCACTTTAACTATAATCTACCATATTCCCTACAATATTTTCAGACAAGAACGGAGTGAATACATAAATATGTGGTATTTAATTGATATATATTATAACCAAAGGATGGACAAGGAAAGGTTGATTTGAAAAATTAATACACCTACCAATTTCGTATTAAGTGTTTCGATAATCTAAACTATATTTCCACCAATTTAACCATGTTTCAACCAAACAATATTTTCACCAAATTTTACCATGATCTACAAAATTACCAATATTAAATATGAGGAAACACAAAAATATGTTGTATTTAAACAATATAATCCTAATGGATGGACAAGGAAAGGTTGATTTGAAAAATGAATACACCTACCAATTTTCCACCATGTTTGTCAAAATTTCCACCATATTTTTCCACCATGCTACCATACTTTCAAATTAATTTGATTATCCCCCAAAACCTTAAAATAATTTATCAAAATCATAACATATGTGAATGATCATAAACAAATATGGCATTAAAACATTATATAGTTAATTAGCACACCATCTCAACAAGGGACTGTTGCTGGGTTCCATGATTTGATGTCTGCCTAACCAGTTAAGAATTTGAATTAGTAAAACTACACCTACCACTTTGCATCAAGAATTGCCATATTTATACCATATTTCCACCATGTTCAACATAATTTTCATAATATTTTACCATACTCTATCAAATAAAAAAAATTTGTGAACACAAATTTGCAGCGTGGATAGTTTCTATATAGGATATGTCTTTCTGTCTACCTCGTTCACTAAGACATATATCAAAACTATACCTACCAATCTTCATCATGTGTTGCTGTATTTCTACCAACTTTTCACCATATCTAACATAGTTCCATTAGTTTTTTACCATAATGCATTAAACTTTTACTATAATCATAAAAGAGATAAGTATATTAAGCAGTTAAAGCAAATTCAAGGCAGAATCGTTGAGTTCCCTGAGGGAACTGACAAACACAATTGACCACCAACAGACTTGGCAGTTCTAACAAAATAGACCCACAGAACTGACAAACATAACTGACCACCAACAGATTTGGCAGATCTAACAAAATAGACCCACAGAACTGGCAAACACAACTGACCACCAACAGACTTGGCAGTTCCAACAAAACAGACCCACAGAACTGACAAACACAACTGACCACCAACAGACTTGACAGTTCCAACAAAATAGACCCTCAGAACTGACAAACACAACTGACCACCAACAGACTTGGCAGTTCAAACAAAATAGACCCACAGAACTGACAAACGCAACTTACCACTAACAGACTCTGCAGCTCCAACAAGATAGACCCATACAACTGACAAACGCAAGTGACCACCATGAGACTTGGCAGTTCCAACAAAATAGACCCACAGAACTGAAAAACACAACTGAACACCATCAGGCTTGGCAGTTCCAACAAAATAGACCCACAGAACTGACAAACGCAACTGACCACCATCAGATTTGGTAGTTTATCAAAATACACCCACTGGGCTGATGGACAGACCATCTCGGCAAGGCAGGGTCGATGAATTCCCTGAGGGATCTACTCCCCATCTACCCATAATACTTCACTTTTAACCAAATTTCTTTTATCATATTTCGTTTACCATACACTAAAATAGAGAAAATAGCATTGATATGAGTGGTAGAAGAGATTGGTTCCATAAAGACTCGGATTCTTGCTATCATTAATTTGACATAGACCATCTCGACAGAGCAGGGTCCATGGTCATCAATTGCTATTATTAATTTGACATAGAGCATCTGGGCAGAGCAGGTTCCATGGTCATCAATTGCTATCATTAATCCGACCGAGAGCATCTCGACAGAGCAGGTTCCATGGTCATCAATTGCTATCATTAATCCGACCGAGAGCATCTCGACAGAGCAGGTTCCATGGTTATCAATTGCTATCATTAATCTGACAGAGAGCATCTCGATAAAGCAGGTTCCATGGTCCATCTCGGCAGGGCAGGGACGATGATATCCCTGTGGGATTGCTCCTTGCCTACCCTCAGGTTAACTTCTTTAAAATCATCCCAGGTTCAATCTAACCTTTGTAAAAATCATCCCAGGTCTAACTCTATTCCTGGGTTCAGTCCAGTGACATGGTCATTACTATAGTAACCGACTGATACTCGTTCGGTTGTTTCATTGAAATACATGCCATAAATCATCCCAATTTAACGTACCATCCGAGACTGACAGATTTGGGCTAAACGACAGTGAAATAACAAAGGCCCGGACGGCTTGATTACATCTCGGCAGAGCAGGGACGATAACCTTCCTGTGGGATTTCTCCTTGCCTACCCTCAGGTTCCTATCCACATAATAATACTTCAAGTTCATTACCAGCTACTTTTCAAATCATACCCTAGGTGGACTTAGCGGGCTGTCGGAACATAAAATGTCCAACGCTAACCACCGGAACAATCGAAATAACAATTTTCAAATCACATGCGGTTTCTAAAAGAATCAGGTCCAACTTAAGGTATATTCCAGACTGACAGACTTGGGCTAAACGACCGGCAGTGCAATAACATATGCCCAGACGGACGGACAGATTTCATCTCGGCAGGGCAGGGACGATGACCTCCCTGTGGGATTTCTCCTTGCCTACCCTCAGGTTAACTTCTTTAAAATCATCCCAGGTTCAATCAAAATTTGTAAAAATCAGTCCAGGTTTAATCTAACCTTTGTAAAAATCATCCAAGGTTTAATCTAGCCTTTGTAAAAAATTATCCCAGGTCTAACTCTATTCCTGGGTTCAGTCCAGTGACATGGTCATTACTATAGTAACCGACTGATACTCGTTCGGTTGTTTCATTGAAATACATGCCATAAATCATCCCAATTTAACGCACCATCCGAGACTGACAGACTTGGGCTAAACGACAGTGAAATAACAAAGGCCCGGACGGACTGATTACATCTCGGCAGAGCAGGGACGATAACCTCCCTGTGGGATTTCTCCTTGCCTACCCTCAGGTTCCTATCCACATAATAATACTTCAAGTTCATTACCAGCTACTTTTCAAATCATACAATAGGTGGACTAAGCGGGCTGTCGGAACATGAAATGTCCAGCCCTAACCACCGGAACAATCGAAATAACAATTTTCAAATCATTCTAGGTTTCTAAAAGAATCAGATCCAACTCCAGACTGACAGACTTGGGCTAAACGACCGGCAGTGCAATAACATACGCCCAGACAGATTTCATCTCGGCAGGGCAGGGACGATGACCTCCCTGTGGGATTTCAGCTTGCTTACCCTCAGGTTTACTTCTATAAAATCATTCCAGGTTCAATCTAACCTTTGTAAAAATCACTCCAGGTTTAATCTTGCATTTGTAAAAATAATCCCAGGTTTAATCTAACCCTTATAAAAATCCCTCCCGGTTTAATCTTGCTTTTGTAAAAATAATCCCAGGTTTAATCTAACCTTTGTAAAATCCCTCCAGGTTTAATCTTGCCTTTGTAAAAATAATCCCAGGTTTAATCTTACCTTTATAAAAATCACTCCAGGTTTAATCTAACCATTATAAAAATCACTCCAGGTTTAATGTAACCTTTGTAAAAATAACTTTAGGTTTAATCTAACCTTTATAAAAATCACTCCAGGTTTAATCTAACCTTTATAAAAATCACTCCAGGTTTAATCTTACCTTTGTAAAAATCATTCCAGGTTCAACTCTATCCCTGGATCTAGTCCAGTGACATGGACATTACCATAGTAACCGACTGAAACTCGTTCGGTTCTGTTTTATTGAAATAGATGTCGTAAATCGGCCGAATTTCACATACCATCCGAGGCTGACAGACAGGGCTAAACGACCAGCAGTGAAATAACAAGGCCATTTCGGCAGGGCAGGGACGATGACCTCCCTGAGGGATTTCTCCTCGCCTACCCTCAGGTTTACTTCTATAACATGTTGGTTTTTTTTAATTTTCTGCCAAAGTATATTTTCACCATTTCAATATCAGCAGTTTCTAAATTTGTATCACATTTTTAAAAATCAAACCAGGTTTAATCTACCTTGTGGTTTAGAATAGATCCTTATAGAGGGTTCTTGTACCAGCTATCTTTAAAATTACACCAGGTTTAATCTAACCATTATGGTTTATAATAGAATCTTATAGTAGGTTCTTGTACCAGCTATCTTTTAAATCAAACCAGGTTTAATCTAACCATTATGGTTTAGAATAGAACCTTATAGTAGGTTCTTGTACCAGCTATCTTTAAAATTACACCAGGTTTAATCTAACCATTATCGGTTTTCAAAATTGCCCTTAACAGTTTCAAGACAGATTTCAATTCCTTTTCTACCTACATTTGTGTGTACATTTAGGCTTTGTAAATGACTAAACAGCTTGCTTATTTTTTTTTTAAAATCTTGTAAAAATCATTCTAGGTTTAGACTAACCTTTGTAAAAATCATCCCAGGTTTAATCTATTCCTGGTTCGACTAGTCCAGTGACATGGACATTACCATAGTAACCGACTGATACTGATTCGGTTCTGTTTCATTCAAATACATGCCGTAAATCGGCCCAATTTAACATACCATCCGAGATTGACAGACTTGGGCTAAACGACCAGCAGTGCAATAACATAGGCCAGGATGGCCAGATTCCATCTCGGCAGGGCAGGGACGATGACCTCCCTGTGGGATTTCTCCTAAAGTTCCTTTCTATAAAATAATACCATTTTTGTCTAACTTTGTGGTTAATACATTTTCACCATCTCTTTTCAATACAAACATTTTTAAAAATCATATCAGGTTCTTAAAAATCATTTAACCTTAGTAAAAATCATCCCAGGTTCAATCAAACCTTTATAAAAATCATTCCAGGTTTAATGTAACCTTTGTAAAATCATTCCAGGTTTAATCTAACCTTTGTAAAAATGATGCCAGGTTTAACTCTATTCCTGGTTTCAGTCCAGACATATGGACATCAACATACTAACTGACTGAAACTCATTCGGTTGTTTTATTCAAATACATGCCGTAAATTGGCCCAATTTAACGTACCATCCGAGACAGACAGACTTGGTCTATACGACCGGCAGTGCAATAACATACGCCCTGACAGACGGATTCCAGAACGGACGGGACATGGGACCTGCTGCATGGAGGAAGAAAAACAACAGTAACCCTGAGGATCACTCTTTTTGACTTTATACCCAGTTTCAATCGAGGGAGGGCCGACTTTAGCAAATCACAAAATAGCCAAAAAGGAAAAGGGGGTGCACGCGAGGCCCTGCCTAACAGTGTTAGGTTATTTCGGGATTTGAAAGAGCCAAGCCAAACAACAATCGAAACTGAGAAAGCAGAGTCTGATACTAAAAGCCCCTGATTACCAGACAACTTAGACTTCATTGATTTCCTCTTCATCTGTGTATCTCGTCCTACACATGGTCCAAAAAATCCAAAAATAAACCCTGTGGCATCACAAGTTTTACTCACGTGTCCACATTACATGATATAATACACTACAATGCCTATCCTTAACACCTAATTCCTAACGCCTAACTTGTCTTAACTAATCAATGTACAACTGTGATGCCAAGAGGCTCTATCATCATTTTTAGACCAAGGGGTACAAGAGTGGTCGTCGTCTAAAACCCTCCGATACGTTACCAACTGTTGGCCATTTGCCAACAAACATACAGCTCACATCAAAATATAGAGGCAGGATGTGTCTGCAGAATATCCCACTGGATATCTGCAGATTATATCCTTGCCTGTGCAAACCTACTAATTTGAAAGTTATAAAATTCTTTGAAAAATATCTTTAATTTTAGGACTTTATTTAGGATTCGAATTTACAAAAATTTCAAATAAGCTAATGCATTATTTTGGATAATTTATATCACCAATGAGTCATCCTAGATAAAGTAAGGGATCGATTTCACGTGAATTACGAAACGCCTTGATCGAAGGGACCCTATAGTTTTGTGAAAAACATGAAACAGGTTGCAAAATGAAGTAGACTGATCTACTAAATTGTGCTCTTAATAAATTTTCAAAAAAATATGGTATACACATCCACATAATCACTTTCTCAAAAGAGAAAACATACAAATATTTAGGATTCAAAATTCAAGATTGGTTTGACGGATGGCGGATGTCCTCGGAAGCATTTGGGAAAGGGGGCAGCCTAACATGCTTCCTTTAATGGACAAACATGAGAAAAAAACCACATTATACCAATTTCAGTCGCCAAAGTGAGACTTCAAAATGGCGACAAGTTTGGTATATTTTGGAAAATATATACACCAAGCCCTGACAATTTCAAAAAAATACATCACGTGAGAAGTGAACGACTTTATCGAACTTGTTCTACGACTGCAGTAAGCACAATCGTAAAACAAGTGTCGATATGTGGTTTAATGTAGTATGTTCATGTAATGCATGTGTAAAGGGATACTTTCACAAAACATCCAGCACAGATGGAGCCAGCTACACAGAATCCAGTAGTCAATTGCCGTCTTACTACGATGTATCCCTTTAAGTTGTAGTGTGAAGGAGTAGGGAGGGGCCTGCTGAATGTAGTGATGCACGAGAAAAAAAGAAGGTTAGTGCCCTATTGTTTAACTCACAACTCCACAACTTAATGTTAAGTTTGGTTTGGTTTTCTGTATGTGTCCTTGTTGTTGTTTTCCAATATAAGTTTGTTGTACCTAAAAGAATAAACAAAAATATTAAGCATATTGTTTTAGAGGTATAATTTTTCAAAATCATGACTAAGAGTTCTGATTGATCAGGGTAGATAGTTTGTTATTGAGAGAGAGGGGGTATATGAATTCCAAGCATTCATTTAAAGTCTTAAGTGGAATGACACGCACCACAGACATCTGACTGAAAAGTTGAATGGTACTATGTGATGCTATCAGTGTCCCCTAAACATATACAATTTTGAGAAAATCTCTTTATAATCCCTTAAATCCACATATGACTTTGGATATCTACGAACAAAATTATCTAAGATTATTAAGAACAGGAAAAACTGCCTACTCTCAAAGCCTTTGATTCCTGTCATACAAGGCATCATTCAACAAAGGCTTAATACAAAAGCACTTGGGACATTTCACTGAATTGTGATAGGCCTACTATCTAACTTATTGACATCAAGGCCGTGTGTAATGCTAAGTTGTATTAAAGAAGAGGGAAGATGGGGGGAGGGCATGAAGGCATAAACAGATTTTTAAAATAATTCAACTTACCATCACAAAGTTGTTGGTCAAATATTGAAGATCTTATGACTGATGATTTTTGAGATTAAGATGTCACTTGATATACCTAAAGAACAACGTTAAAAACTGTTAAAATATTACTACAGAACCACAGAATAGTAACCCCCTCCTCCCCCCACCACTCACCTCTAGAAGGTCAAAGGGACTGTGGACATATCACAACCCCCACGACACCCTTCCCCTTCTACCTGGGCAATTAACCTGTCAATGTAAATAGTTGGTGCACTCAATTCTTTCATAAAATTGGATTGTCTCCCTTTAGTCTGTCTCAAGTTTTAGTTATACACATCTTGAGCTTCTCCAGTGGTATTCCAACTCTGCATGCCAATAAGAACAGACCATGGACTAAATTTTAACCGTAGGTATAGAAAAATAAAATTCAAACTCACCATTTAAGTTGATGCAGACACAAAAT
The DNA here is from genome assembly GCF_000327385.1 of Lottia gigantea. NCBI lineage: Eukaryota > Metazoa > Mollusca > Gastropoda > Lottiidae > Lottia > Lottia gigantea. Next base: position 92,349 of record NW_008708823.1, on the reverse strand, counting down.
TTAAACTAAAGCTTCACACTGAACTGGCTTCAACTTTCTGCAAACAAAAAATGACTGCTTTGTAAATTGATGATTATGCATCTCTGTAAGGAATGGGGGAAGGGACCAGAGTTCCAAGGTGCATCTATGCAGGGGGTTGCTTTAAATCATTGAAAGTGCGATCTCACTGCCTATGGTAAAGGGTAAAATGGGGTGGGCAAAAGGGGGTTGGTGCATCTTTGTAGGTGATGGAGAACACGATAGGGTGCAGAAGGGTGTGGCAGGGCTTGCTAAGAGGGAGGAGGTTACATCTTCCCAGTTAAAGACATAACTTAACATCAAATTCAAACTCACCAAGTGTGCTGGTCTATTGGTCTTTCTTCACAGTGGCAACTGTAGGCGATGGTTGGTGGTTGAATATTAATCTGCAAATGAAAGTAGAAGTTACTTTGCTATTCCGGAACAGTTTTACCCATCCATCTCGCCCTTTCAATAACCACAGCTGTATATTTGAAGGGGAATTCTATTGCTTTGTGCAAGTAGGAGATGCAATGAGTGGGCAGGAAGAATAATTCCCACCGCATGGGAAGGGGCTATAGACAATGAATGAGAATGCAGGAGGGCTAATTACACCCATGGCATGAGAAGGGGCTTTATGCAGGGCGGGAGGGCTAATCAAACCCACCGCAAGAGAAAGCCAGTAATGCAATTATAGGGGACAGGAGGATTGCACCCATGGCATGAGAAGTGGCCATGAGAGTGTATGCTGGTAGAGAGGGGCCAGTTGGCCAGGTATTGCTGATTTGATTTCGATTATGATTTTGATAAAACTTAGTAGGCTACTTACTATTTGAATTGAAATCCGTGGTTTATTTTCTTTTAATCTTTAAATCTAATCCTTTGAACTCAATAATCCTACAAAATATCACAAAAGAATCCAATAAATATTCCTTATTCAAAGAAATGCCGCTGAGTTAATGAAAAGCCCGCTAAAAATTGCAGATTCGTGTATGCAAATGATACCGGTGCGCGTTACTCCGCCCACTTTTAAATTGACAGCCAAGTTTGGACCAATCATCTGCTGTCTTTTACCAAACACGTGCCCTGCAGTCGGAGTCCGTGCTGCCAAATTTTGTTTAATATTTCTGGAGGAAAAAGCTGTCAACGATCCGTCAACTATTGACTGGCTATAACTTTTAATATTTAAAGATTCGTTTTATGGAGTTTTTTTTAGATTGTGGCTGACAATGTCTAGACAATGGTTGGGGGCAAGAATTGTCATATTTAAAGTCTAATTTTTCTTTAAATTTAAGAATAAACTTTAATCACAAATTGTACCAATGATAAAGAAGCGAAATACTCACATTTATCTGATGTTCATTATTCGAATGACGACCTTTAAATATTCTGTTCACAAAGAATCTTAACTGCGCAATACTTGACACTTGGTTCCCGCTGAAATTGAATCAAAAAGAAAGGTCATTCATCCGAAATATTACAACTTAATCTCCCTTTCCATTAAGATAATTAGCACCCCAAACCTCCCCTCCCTCTCCCCTTCTCCTTCCACGGCACAATTTTCGATTTCAACCCTTGTCCACTCTATGATCTGCCCCATTGCAGCACATTTCCCGCAAAACAGTAGAAATAAATTGAACGATTTCCTGGGAAAATTTGAAGCTAATTTTGTGTGAACGGCAGGCCTTAAAATATTTGATTTTCACTATATGCCCCCGCAAAACAAAGCATTTTAAGAGGGCAAACAATGAAAAAAATATGTTATAGGTAGGATAGGGACCTGCTTTTTAGGCAAAATTACCGTTAAACTTTCTTAGGAAATCCTTCAATTAATTTTCCTCCTGTATTTTTGGGGTAAAATGTAATGCAAAGGGACTTACTTTAAGATTAAAGACTGGGTAAGGCGGGTAAAATATAAACTATTTGCGGCCGAGGGGGGGGGGGGGGGTGCTTTTTAAGCGAACATCTGGCCTAAATAACTGTACAAATTACTTACCGTGCGCAATGCATGACATTATGTCTTCACAAGAGATTTTTGGGACAGGGAGGGAGTTGAATAGACAAATATTTCATCCGTGCTATGGAGGAGGGGGGGGGGGGGGTTGTTAGGCCTACAGTAAGCGTATTCAGGCAAATCGGCGTCAAATTTTCTCAAAAACCGTTCAGTTCATATTGGGCGTGTATTGTGAGGTTCAATTAGTTAAAATGTTCATGAAATACCTGTCAAAAGCGCTCCAGAATGTTTTTTTCGAAGGAAACACCTTTCCGCACGTCTTGCTGCTTAAATTTTCGGCCGTCATCTGAATTTTCTTGACGTCTGCTTACGTAGCCTCGTTTTCGATCTAGGCTCTTTGCAAGTGAAAAGATGGACTAGTTATTGTTGTAGGCTCAAAAATAAAGCTTTACTCACTAGAAATAGGAAATTTTTGGAATGGACCCACCTGAAATATTATTTTATTGTTGTTTTTATCATTAAAATCTATTTTTGTGTGGAAAATAAAGCGATAGAAATAAATTTTTAGTGCCAACATCGTACAAAAATAATGGGTCCTTGTAAAAGGACCAGACGGCATGCACACGACTCAATAAAGGGGTGTGGCTATGGAGTAGTCCGAAACAGTGCGCACTATAATAATAGGCTAAAATTTCGAAAAATACAAATCAGCCAAACTAAACACAGTAAAGGGAGTTTTCTTGCCATTATATTGATAAAAATGATATGCATGTGCATCGTTAAAGCTAGAAATCCCTGAAAATAGGTCAGCGTAATTGGGAATGAAAGGGATGCTGTCAGTAGCCCGCGTCTTTCGGCAAGAGTCTATAGATAGTTCTAGGCTTATCAAATTAGGCCTATTTTCTTGTGCCATATTAAGAACTTAGGGTTGGGAAAATTATTTTGGTTATAAAAACATGGGAGTGCGAAATGCCCCCGTCCCCCTCTACCACATGGTAAACAATTACATTGTTTTGATGGAAATAACAGGCTTATTAAAATAGGCCCTATTAAGAACTTGGGGTTGGGACATTATCTTGGCAATAAAGGTACGCATTATTTAGCCCAACACTCCCCCCCCCCCCCCCTTGGCTCACCTCTCCCACAGCTAGAGGCCTAAAATTACAATTTTTAAAATCCATCGACATCATTCTGTCCCTTTTCTAGAGAATAACTAATTAAACGCATGCCTTAATCCCTGAAAAGACCATACATGACATGAAACTTGGTGAAATTGTTTATTATCAAAGGATTCAATCTATCAAAAAAAAAAAACCCCAAAAAATCTGTAAATACTACAATTGAGTTATTGCCCTTGTTCTAGAAATATGATTTTACAGATGGAAATATTTTTTTCTTTTGGATATTATTTTTCAATCAAACTACAAAGTGAAAACGTTCTCTTAAAGGCCTGTATAGTTAATATGTTTCTTTACAGTTGCCTAATAGACTTAACAATAGAGTGCCTCACAAATAAATATCAAAAATCATAATGTACCGCTTTAGTAATTCAATCTTATCTCATTCCAACATTTTTGTAAGTATAATAGCTTTTTTAATTTCTAGAGCTGAATGTCCTAAACAGGCCACCATACAACCATCGTGTTGTAATGAACTTTCTGGCGTATGAATATATAATCCAAGAAAAATTATATTTATGACACCTGGAGATGTTTTTCTGTTCGAAAAAAAAAGTTATAAAACCAATTCAGTTATTTACATTTTTAATAACTAGCCCTAGAATTCCCTCAAAACAAGTTTAAAGATTTAAATTGGACTTATTTGAAAATAGTACATCGCGTAACAATATAACCAAAGCGTTGTTCGCCTCACTTCCGCTGTCAATGTAAACAATGAACTAATATTGATAAGTTGGGTGTTATAACTTTCGCGTTCTTTTCCTTCGTGTATATTTAATTGAGATAATAAAACAGTAAAATGGCAACGTCTTGGAGCACAGCAGTTCCCGATTTTGTGGAGAGGAAGGGTTCAATGTTTTTGAGATCTAACCACATGAACTATGCTCGAGCCACATTGACATCAAATTGGTATGTTGATTGTTGTTCTTTGTCGAGTTTTCTCAACTATAATATTTGGAAATTTTCCACTTCCAGGCAGTGTATCTGATATTGACAGTGTGTTCAGACGACTAAAGTTAAGGCAGCTTAGAAATCAAATGTTCTTTGAGACAGTATTTATTTACCAGTTTAACATAGGCTGCCATTACTTGCACCTACTTCGGAAGTGACTTAACTTAATTATTATTATTTTTGTCTTTATGGTATTGTGATCTCTGAACACTCTTGATAACTTCTGAGGTAATGCTGCCTAATCGAGGTAATGCTGCCTAATCTAGCTTAACTTTAATACTCGTCTGAACACTCATTCCATAAAGAATATAGATAAGATGCTGTAACATTATTCTTCTGAACACAATTAGGTCCTAACCTTATAAATTGAATTAACTGTATGCCTACCTACATGATATATGTTATGTTGACAGGAATCAAGCCAGAGAAGCTGAACCTAAAAATTATGATATTAATAGAGATCCAACTAGAGATTTATGTAAAGCAACTTATGATAGAATTGGAGATATTACTGATGGGGTCAGCATATATTTTTAACCTTTTCTAACATATTTCAAACAGATATTTACAAATAAATTTTGTGTTTAATCAAAATTCAGTACTAATGTTGGGTGTCGACGATTATATCCACATACGATATGTATCACAATATAAGAGCAGCACTTTTTCTTCACATATTGAAACCAACAATACGATATGATATAAGTTATCAAAAACACTTTGAAAACACCATAGAAAAATCTTCACGAAATATCTACATCTCTTTGTTTATCAGGTTGGGGAAAATATTCTTGGTTTTTAGCAGTTGAACTTCTCAAACTTTAATTTCACTTTCTAGTCTTTACCAAAAACTACTTATCAAGAACATTCAGAAGAAATATTCTTGAAGAAAAGAGAATTTGAAGAGAAGAAAACAACAAAACCTATGATAACAGTAGAAAATGTATCAAATTTAAAAATAGACAGGTATGATAAACCTATAAAAAATATCAATTTCATATTGAATTGTAAATTGTGTTGTTTTGATGTTTATATGGGTACAGTAAGCTAATGTGAATTTCTTTTAAGAAATATTCAAACAGAATTTTTACGTGATTACACAGAATTTCCTGCTATGTGATCTTCAAACATCTTTTTTATGTTAAAAAGTTAAAATTGTAAATGCTGGATTGTTTTATTTTAGTTACATAATCTGTTTTCTCAATTTATTTTTACTTCATTCTATGCAAGTTTTTTGGAAAGATTTTTTTTTTATTACTAGAACGAATGTAAAAATGAGGACTTTATTTTATAGAGATATTGGATCACCAAATAAAGGTTATGGATCAGTATTACCAAGACATGATCCTGATCATAATAAATATTATCTAGAGAGTACACATAGAGCAGATTTTACTCCTCCATACCCTTATCAACCATCTCAGGTAAATTTTTGAATTATTTGATAAAAATTTTCTACTGTCAAATTAAATATTCATCGGTGTATCCAGGATTTGTAGTGGAGGGTCATAATCATAATTTTAGGGACCTTTTCCCAAGTAGACCAAGGCCAAAAAAAAAGACAACGTTGCTTGATACGTGACAAAAAGTCAATTGACTGTGGGCCAAATGCCTTAGGAAGACTTGCGCCTGTGGTGCTCCAGTCGTGCTTCACCGACATCTCAACCCTTTCAGGCAAACTAGTTTGCCTGGCCCCAAACAGGCCTTCAAGTGATATGCCTATGTACTTTATGATACCAAACAACCTTGTATACACATATCAGTTGACATCATTCTAAACTTTTTCAGACACAAGAAATAGAGGTACCCGATTTATCTATAGCATTTAAAAAATGTCACTCCCAGTTCACTGATACAAGTGATTATAGAAGAAATGGACGCAATACATGGCAAGATGAAAGTGGTATCTATAATAATACACATTATAAACGACAAATTTATAAAGTTGCTGATCCTATACCTGTTCAGTTACAATAGATTTAACAACTGTGGTAAAATATCCTTTATGATAAACTCTGCTAGTAGCTGTACAGTGTGAACACTTAAGATTTATTGATAATTTTATCCTTTTTATAGAAATTTACAAAAGCTAAGTTTTATTTTGGTAGTGATTAATTCAATTTTGATTGGCTGAAACTATCCATTTTACTGTATATTTATAAAAATTATTTATTTGTTAATAAAATCATAAATAACGATAGTTTTAATGCTGTAAATTTTCTTCACCATTGGAAATGGAATAGCTTAGTAGCTAGTGAGTTGTACTGTGGTCTGCTGGTCAATTGGGTGCTATGAATTTTCTTTAATGCATCCAATCAGAGCCCTCCACATGAAAGGTGGCTATTGCAGTCAAAGGATAATACAAAGTTTCAAAATGCTTTTAAAACTCAATCCAATTCCATTTTCACAATCTCAAGCTATATAACTCCAGGAGACTTAATGATATGATAGAAAGTAAATACACATGCATTTGCTAATATTCAGTTTATTTTGTTTTGACATAAAAGTACACTTAGTTTTAAAAAATCACAATTAAAATCATAAAATTGCACAAAAAATTAAAAAAATTATAAAAGATTAGCACCATTGCAAAGAGAGCCTTCAAAAAGATTTCATCTCAAAATGTTTTCAATGAAACATATAATAGATAGCCAAAATATTCTGTGGAATTCTAAGATCAACATTTCCAATAACGATCTATCTTTATTTGCCAAAGCTCTTAATATTTTTCATTTGGAAATCACAGGCAAATTTTTACGAGATTATACTGAATAAGTAACCTACATGGCATTAATTAAACACAATTAATTAAATAGTAAGACAGAGGAATAGACCATGGGCTAACAATTTGAACTTATAATGTACCTAAATATGAAAACGGGGAAGGGTGGGGAACACTACATGTAATAGACCTACAACTCAAATTATTTTTATATAAAAAATGACTTTGAAGTTCATCAAAAATTAATGTAAAGTAAGGTAACAATTTCAGACCATGAAAAATAACAGAATTCCATATTTTCCTTGGACTGGTCCATGACTGAATTGGATATTTTTGTCAATTTGCTCTTTGAATGTGAACATTTGGATCATTCATTTTAATTTTAAAACCATCTGAATTTGAGTTGAAGGAATTATACAATGTTACAAAATTTAGAATGATTTTTTTGTTAACTAAAGCAGGCCTTCAAATTGTAAAAGAATTTCGAAGGCCTGCAAAATCTTCAAAAATAATCGGGAATGAAAGCCAAATGTACCTACTGGGATTCTAAATTTAACCTAAACATGCTGTGGTTTTTTGTTCAATGGAACTAAATTCAATTAAAAATATGATAAAATCTTATGGTATGTGACCATGACCTAGAAATTCAATTTTTCTTCATAGAATATAACACAAAATTGTTCATGGCTTGAAACAAAGATAAACTTCCGCCATGGTCCGACCTGAAGCATTAATTTGCAATCATTAACAAAATTTGTTCCATAAAGTCTTTACCTAAATAAATCATGTTTATATTTATTATATTAAATGCTATGTTAGGGAAAAAAATAATATGTTTAAAAGAATTTAGATTAAAAACATGCAAGTCTTCATCTTTTAGTTTTTAGTTAGGTTTCAATATTTCATGTATTCAAGAAGACAATAATAAAAAAATTCTTTTAAACACTTAAATCTTTTCCAACAAGGTCTGTCAAAGAAAAACTTTTCATCAGTTGCATAATTTCTAAAATATCACATATCGCATTTTTTGATGTTATAACATATACCAAACTTAAAGATATTGTCATATTTTTAACCTTATTATGTTTAAGATCGAGGACAAGAAAGTATTTGAACATCGCCCATTGGTTTACCATTTCCAATAAACTCAACCTTTCCATCAATCCACATATTTCTGATACATCCAACATAATTCTCTTCTGTAAACAATCCTTTACGTATTCCATCTGATTATAAAATAAAAATATCATAAAAAGTGAATCCAGAAGACATGACATGAGTACAAAATAAAATGGCTGTTTTCTTTTATGCATTGCAATGCACTAAACAGTTTTACCAGGGCAGCAGTAATAGTCTATGTGGTTTCAATTTCTAACTGAAGACTCTTTCAGCCTTCAGCACTTTGGGGATCCAATCCAACACTTAAGGCTCTTCTGACATGTATTGCCAACAAGGAAAAATCTATATTGGCAGATTTGTACATGGTATCAAATGATCACGAGCAAGATGAACCAGATCTACTTACCTGTTGGTACTCCACCAACATATATTGGATCATTAGTATTAGCTTCTGATGATCCTGCTTTACCAATACCTTGTTTCATTTGTACACCATCAACTTCTAATGAAGCAACGTTCTTAGCTTTTGTTGCTGAAATAAGGTATCATAATCATAAGAAATCATATATTCAAGTCTGTTATCAAACCAAAGGTCATGACAAAGGAAATGCTGACCAAATCTGATGGAATATTGTGTTTGAGACATTCACAAAGTCTAAGCTTTACTGGGACTTGAAATGATAGAAATTCTGAATAATTCTGGTGTTTCTAAGAATCATTAGGTGTATGGGCCCTGAGTAGAGACCACAGATTTGACAAGGGAAGGCTCACAACACCAGGCGTTTAAGGACTCATTATTAAGACATTTGAAACTGAGAGATGTTATTAAGTAGATAAAATTCAAGATGGCAATGTCATGGTACCTTTAATTGTATGCCAGTTACCATCACATAATGCATTCTGTGCAGTTGGAGTATATTCAGTCTGTATCATTCCAGCTCCGTTATCAGTATTAAATATCAACTAAAATATATAGAAATTATAATCATTTTTGAGATGATAAGCCGGTCATGTTCACAAATACGGGTATATCAAAATCTGATACTATTAACAATTGAATTCATGATTATTTTCATGTCTGTTTATACATCAATACTGAGCACATATATCCTTAGAAAACAAAATAGAATCTTTGATGTAGTTATTACCATTGATAATATAATATTGTTAATTGCATGTGATTAGTAATAATATCCCGAACAGTCCAATTGTCTAGTTTGTTTTTTTGTTTGTTATACTTGTCACACTCTTCTTATATCACAGAATGCAGCGTTTTGATTGGATTGTACGCCAGCGAATACTCGAGAACTCTGATTGACTGTTTTTGCTAGTGTACAATCCAATGAAATCGCTGTTTTTACAAACTTCCATGATACAAGAACAGTGGCTTTTGTAGACAAAGTTCATAATAGCTTGAGATGGCAAAGCCCCTACCTTCCCATTAACCAGCTGAATAGCAAAGAAATCGCCACCCTTGCTGTGAACAGCCAATATAACACCTGATGTCACTCGTGGTTTGATCTCCAAATAAATTTCTTTATCTAAACCAACCTTAAAGTTGTCAACTACAACAATAATAAACAAAAAATAACCTATTAATTATTTCACTTCTAAGTTAATCATATTGAAAATATTTCTTTGCTTTCCATGAGATATCAGGAGTTTTTTTGTTTACTAAGTTTGAGGCAAGCTAGCTAGCAGGACCAAGATTACAACTGCCTGCTCACTGAAAGGCCAGGCTGTAGGAGATATTCAAGTTATACATCTAATCATTATCAAGAAATGTATAGTATGTATATATTCTTTACATTATTTATCACATGTTTGACTGTAGATTAAACAGAGCTGGTCAATTATACCTGCATATCAACATAAGTATTCAAAAAGATCACACTTTATATTAACTTACAAAGCAGCATGTAGGCATCAGCAGGGAAAAAGGTGCCGGATTCCATGGCATCAGAACATGGTGATGTCTGATATTCTTGGCTTGGTGTTCCAAAATCTTTGTTATTCAATGTTGGATTTCTGATACAACCGACAAAACTTGAAACAGCTTCCTGTAACATTACAATTAGTACTATAAAAATTGCATACTTTAAGAGCTTTATGTCCCAAATAATTTACCAAGGTCAAAAATTCCCAAATATGTAATCCAATTATATAATTATATAAATGTAAGATAGTCTGTTCCTTATTCATTCTGGCAAATTTAAGTGAATGCAGATATCTTTTACGATTGATGATTTAATATCTTACAACCTAGTCCAGTACTATACAAAGTTCTGATTTTGCCATTCTTTTACAAAGTGGTGCTAGTATTGTTCATCAGTTTCACAAAGAACCCACACAACCTAGCCCCGACCAAACCAAACTCAACCAAAGAATACATTACTTACTTTTAGATTTCGTACTGCTTTTTTCATTTCTTTAATATGAGGTATACCACCCACATAGTAAGGTGGTTTAACATTTATAGATCTTGTACCGCCTGTAGATTTACCCTGACCAACTTCTGTACCATCAATAAATAATCTACCAGTACGTTGAGCTCTGGCAAACGTTGCCTAAAAATCACAAATAAAATATTCTTCTATAAAAGAAATAAATATCAAATACTCATTTATATTTGGAAAAACATTTTGTCTTGTCACATACCAAAAAAATTACATAAGAGAAAACTATAATATGGCTTTCTTACTGAACGCTGAGATAAGAATCTATGAATAACAAAAGGATAATAACTATGTTTCAGTAGAGTCTGGAAAATGGACCTTGGCAAACCTCATTGACTTAATGACCTATCACAGGTTACCAGAATTTAACTCTTTAAGCAATAATCACAACATAAAATTCATATATATGAAAGAAATCACAAGCAGTATTATTCTTTAAGTTAAGAATCCTTAACACAAAATTTTTCTTGTACACACCATATGCCATTTTCCATCATTATATTTTTGAGGACTTCGAATATCAGCTGCTCCTGAACCACAATTAAAACCATATACAACTTGTCCTTGAATCATAGATAAACTGAGGAAATCTACGTGTTTAGGATCAGATGCATAAAACAGTAACCCATTATCAGCTTCTGTCTTAAATTCCAGAGAAAATTCAGATCTACAAAAAAATTAAATTTATATTTTTGATATTCATCAAAATTAAGCAAAAAGTAAAATATATTTTCAATCCACAAAAATTAACATCTTGAATTTGACACTTCAAGATAAAAGATATCTACAAAGGTAGAAATTGTGTTTTTTTAACAAATCAAATTACATAATTACATATAGTTCTAGCTGTATTATTCAAAATGAACTCATAATTCTTACTTGATCCTGAATCTAGCTGGCAATTTTTCAAATTCTACACGGCTATCATTCTTAGCTCCAAACCTAGTACCACTAACATCAGTGGAGAGATTCTCATCAGGTATTACTGGTAGAGCACATTGTAGAGGTGGTTGTGTTGTTTTTTCCTCAATTGATATACCTAGTAATATATAATATTGATAATAAAATGAAATGAATGGAGTTTTATAATAATATTGATAGTAAAGTAATTAAATCTAAAAAAATAATCATTAATCCATATGTGTATTATTTCAATTAATCAGATCTATGAATAAATATGTCCTCCATAAATTTAAATAACTAGCCTAATGAAAAAGTGCTACAAATTACCAATAACATCATTAACAGAGCTCTGAGAGATGAAGGATCAAGTGGCTTTTTTGATATGAATTAACCATTGCATGTGCATCAAATGCTTTGTGTTGTATATTCATAGTTTTATTACATTATGTGAACAACTCAGTGACCTTTGGTTTGTTGAAGCTTGCAGAAAATATAACTTTGTTATCCACTCAATTATCTAAGAAATATTGTAAAACTATTACATACCAGTTTCAACATCGGTTTTAGTATCTGGACCAGCTGTTACTGGAACTCTACCACCATCAAATGATGCAGGACAACCAGCTAAGTTAACTCCACGTCTGTCACTCTCTTTTATACTGGCAAAATTCACAGATCTGAAATTCAAAATGATTATGAGATAAGAAAAAAATTCAACACGATATCAGATGAGCAAAATGATCAAATGATCTGAATCCCAAAACCGAACCCCAAATCCAAAACAACATAGTGGCAATATAGCAGTATGAGCTAATGAACATTTCATATGAGGAAAGTATATCAATCATAAGTGAAATAATATTTTATCATGAAAAGCTGCATCAGGATAGGATAGAAGATTAAAAAAAAACAAAATATCTAGAGGTATGCCTATTCAACTTACTGCATGTTAACAGTAACATCACCAATACAGCCCACTGTTCTAGTAGTTGATGGTAAATCAAGGTCTCTAGTATCATAATCTGATGGTATATCACCAAAATACAGAGGTGATGTGGTCAATAGATTTGATATACGTCCATCAGCTACTGTCTCTACTGTTTCATAATCATCTATATTGATAGTCAATCTGAAATATCACAATTAATAACATGTTAAATCTGAAAACTAAAACCATTCAAAAATAATTGTCTTTTAATTTGCCCTCTTTATCAAAAAAATTCTTACAAAAAAAAGTTATATATTTCATTTCAAGATACCATCAAATGCAGTAACAACACATTTAAAAGTACTAACTGACAAATTGTAAACTCTATTAAATGCACAATAATATGCACTGCCTGTAACAGAAAGGTTTCCAGTTGCAGGTTATTTTATGACAAGAAGATAATGACATAAAACTTACTTGAGGCCATCTTTCATAATAGATATATAATGCCAGTTACCATCACCATACTTATTATATTTACTTTCTAACTGAGTTCTCTGATTACCAGGATCACTAATAACAACTAACTTGCCTTCTGATATACTCACAGAGAATATACTGTTCTATAATACATATAATTATAATAATAAATATATAGTGATATACTCACAGAGACATACATTGTGATATACTCACACAGAATATACCGTTCTGTAATACATATATAATAATACATACATTGTGATATATATACTCACACAGAATAATATACTGTTCTAAAATTATACATAAACCCTTCTGATATACTCACAATTATAGATAAACCCTCTGATATACTCTAAAAAGTTGATTAACTAGTTAGTAAAAAGACTTTTCGGGTTTGTAAAATAAAATCCTATTGATAGACGATTTAAAAAATGAAAAAACTTACTGATGCACCAGAAGCAAATAATACCAAACTATCATTCTGGAAAGTTTTCATTTTAAATGTAAGATCAAATTTCTCTCCTATACTTTCTGCTGAGACAGCAACAAATCCTGGTTTTAAAGCACTGAATGATACCACTCTAGCTACCTGTAATATAAAATATGTCAATTATCGAATCAAGATTCTTCCAGATTACCAATCCTGTGTAACTGTAAATTGAGAAAATAGGTTGACAAGAAGACACCTGATTGAAAAGGTACCATCTCTACCTATGTAGGGTTACAGGGTTAATCATAAACTGGAATCATTTCTAATGTATCAAAGAAGTCAAACGTTGTCAGAAGTTGTTCAATACCAATGTGATACAAGCTTTTTCCTAGTCAAAATTAAGGTGTAAAAATTTCATTTGTTCACATATTTTGATAAAGAAGAATGTAAAAAGAAGAATCATTACCTGTTCTGGACAACCTATAACAACACCTTTAGCAGCTCTGTTATTATTGAGATCCCATAAAGATGATCCAAACTGTAGATCTTTAATACAGCCTTCAAATCCATCAGTCATTACATCTCTAGAAATAACATATCAATGTTATGAAGCAATACTACTAAATAACAAGTATGAGAACATGACAGCACTTTCAGAGCTTGAACCAAAGTTGACACCAGATCTGTAGACATGAGTATGTTTATTGGACCTGTCTGAAAACGTAGGCCTACCGAAGTTGACCTAGGGTCTGAAGACAATTAAAAAAAAAATTCTTGCTCTACTTACTTGGTATTTAAAGTTGGTTGATTATACCCACCAATAAATATATCATCAATAATAGATAATTCTTTCAGAGTTCCTTTAGATTGACCTTTAGCAACTGAAAAATAATTCATTAAAATAATTTTACTTAACCAATGATTTCTTTGCCTCTGTATCTTATTTGTGAACTTTAAAGAGAAAATTTATCTATATCTGAAAGTGACCATAATAATAAGAACTTACCTTCTGTGCCGTCAACTAATAGTAAACCATCTTTTTCTACCCGACTAGCCTGTATACTATGCCAGCTACCATCATTGTATCGTTCACCTGATACTAGGGTAGCACGACCATAACCCAAATCATACTGGAAATACACCTGACCATCTCGGATCTCAACAGACAGGAAGTCACGTTTATTATCAGTCATATACACCAATAGTCCATTCTCAGCATATGTCTTAAACTTCATCAATACGTCTACAGATTTAGCTGGTACAAATCTTAATTCCTTACGACTCAATATAACATAACCTCTACCATTAAATCGTAATCCATTAGATGTAATAGCCTTGAATACATCTCTGAAATAAGGAATTTCAAAATTAATCCGACCACCTTTTTCCTTTCCCACTGTTTTATCTTCTGGCAATGGCTTGTCCATTTCGTATCACTTGTGAAAGTATGATGCTTTTTGGAGTTGACAATGTTGCAAGTCCTTAAATCAATCGCATAACTAAATGCACATCAAACCAAAAAATTTTGAGATCATTTTCTTCAACATTCTGTTATTCAAAATAAGAATCAATGTGTAATACCTTTCGTTGGCTCCCATATAATTATTTTCACCATCTTTAAAGTTCCATAATCCAATGGGTTGTTCATCAAAAACTAGCTCTTCAATGACACCATCATAAGGTGTACGTAACAGATTCTCTGGCAGCTGCAAATAGGAAATATAAGGTTCGAGCCTTTTGGCACAAGCACTGCCAGGTCTCCAAGGGTATCTTCATAGAATGTGATACAGTTTCTTTATTTGAAAATTTCTTAGTAACTTATTACCTTGACATTAAGGGATAGTCATCTAAATATTTGCTTAAACAGATAGAACTAAAGTTCAACATGCTGAGAAGAAAGTTCATCTTACCATAGCATCATCAGGAGCACCGCCTACATACATGACTGTTGTCAGGGGATTTAACTCTAATACTGTATAGGTTCCTTGTGATGTACCACTCACTTTAGTATCATCTTGTTTATCAGTTCTTATAGTTAGATAACCAGTTTTACCAATTCTACAGAACATACATTGAGATGTCAGAACTGAGGATCAATGCATAATACAAGAAGAAAAAAGTCAATTTCGCCACAAAAACTTTTCATATTGCCAATGTTGTTATTTTTATTTCAGAAGAATCATAAAAAGAAAGATGACCTTATAATTAACAATGAGTTCAAGACCAAAAGGCAGATTACTTATCTAAAGTAACTATCAGTAAATGATGGTTTCACACTTTAACTTACCGTATATTTGTGTGCACATTATTTATGGTAACAGAGATTTTCCTAGATACTGGAGGATAATAAGAGGTGCACATTATACATTCTTGTGCATCTGGTATCTATACAGTATCTATTTTGGTCATGCTTTGTACAATATAGCCTACTTGTATTAGGTACAACAGTCTCTGTATTTCAATTAAACTAAACCCAAACTTAAAAACAAATAATTTCATTTTGTGCTCTACTTACCTTTCAGCTACAACTTGGTGCCACATACCATCATCTACTCTCTGTGGACTGACAATTCTAGCAGCTCCTGATCCAAGATTATATTTAAATACAACTTGTCCATTTAATAACTCTAAAGCTATATAGTCATCCTATAAAATACAATAATGATCTATTATTAGACCTACATCAGAAAGAAATCTGAAATTGTAAAACATATGTGAGCACTTGGATGTGTCATTTGTAAATGAACTATATCAGTGTTTCATATACTATTACAGGAATATTTATCATCAACGCTTTATTCAATTAATCAAAAATCTCATCCAAAAAACAAAAAAAACAGGTGCAGAAGTTGTTAAGTAGTGGTCTCCTCCAAAAAGAAGTACCATCAGGTGTTTCAAAGAGAACATAAGATTTTTAGTGCTAGGTGTTCCAAAAGTCCTTACTGGAACCATTTCAATTTGTTCCAGCCACAATATACTAAATGTTCATATTTGTTACAGTGCTCCGAGGGAAATTATATTAATCTAAGCGATGGTAATGGGTTTAACAAATAATTAGGAGATAAAAACTTACTGGTTCTGGTCGACCTGATTTCTGATCACCTCCAAGATATAGTAAGAAACCATTGAGATTCTTGGTACGGAAATAGAATGACACTTTACTATGAGAACCAGCTTGTTCTATATTGGGTGGATTACGTAATGTAAGAGTTGTATTGGCAAGGTACTGAAGACCGACTCGAATCTAAAAGAGAAAAATTCTCTGCTAGGTAAAATGTACAAGAAACGCATCTCATATAAACCAGCATCTCCTTGTTCATACCTAACACCCGATTAAACTGGCACCCTGTCTAAACTGCAATCTGACATAGAAATCTAATTAACCCCTCTAAACTGGAAACTAGATTCAATCACCTATCAATTATCAGTAATCCTCTGATGTGATTAAAAGAATAGACAGTTTCGACTCTAATAGGACATTTCTTGCCACATGGTCCATGTTGATATGCAAGGACTTTTATTCAGTATATCTGCTTAAAGAACAGAAGATCTGAATTATAATTGATTTCCAATTCTATCCACCAAACACATGTATACCTTACATTCACAAAGAACATTAATTCTTACCCTGTTAGCCTCATCTCTAGCTAAAGCAATTCTTTCTTTCAGTTGAGTGACATTAGCTAAAACACTTTTACCAATTTCTGCTAATCCTGCTGAGCGTTGTCCTAATGATCCGACTAGGTTCTTAATGTCGGGCGTTAAACTACGAATAGTGTTCACTGAAATATATCATGATATCCATGAAACAATTGTAAATTTGTTATAAAGAAATGTCTGCAGATGAGTTTAGTAAAAGCTTCCATGCAAAGGGAACAGGTCCATTCAACTTGAATTTTTGCTATTTTTTAATGCAAATTTTAATTGTTACCAAAAAATGGGTGTTCATGCAATCTAAATTCATACCAGTTATTATGGGAACTAATTATTCTTTGGCGGTAATTCAATGCTTAGGCCTACATCTTATCGACTAGCAGAAGAGAATAAAAAATGGCACCAGCAAAGGAATCATTTATTGGGATACACCATTGAACTGTCCAGTCATATTACTGAAAGCTATAGAAACCATTTCAATTAATGCAACATACATTGATTCTGTGTTTTTCTGATATCTCTATCACGAGTGAAGGCATCATTAGGAATTTGTTTAGCTTTACGTTCATCTTCAGGAAGTTGATCAACAATACTACTGATTTTATTCTCAGCTTCCATAGCTTTGGACAGTGAGTCTTCGGCAATGACTATAGCTGATCTGGATCTCTCATTTTCTTCTACAATAATAATAGACATAATTTTATCTATTTGCATCTATTGTCATGGTCCTGATTCTTGTCACCAGATGAAATCATCAGTTATGGAATCAATTTTTTTTTGTTTTCTACGGGCAATAAGTTTTGATTTCTTTTTTACACAATTGAACATCTGGAATCAAGTCATTCTTAAACTAAAAAAATTAAGCCTAGCATTTCCCTGCTAGTAAATCCTACTAAGTATGCTGATAATTAGAATGCCTCAGAATGTAGACACAGAAACATCTACTACATTTCCATGTATTGAGCCCTATTTTAACAGTGAAAATATTTCGTTATTGTATGTTGATAAATATATGAAAATTGACACACAAATACAAATATAGATAGTTATTAATTTCTAAACTTACGATCTGGTAGATCATCCATAATTTCATGAACTTCATTTAAATCAGCAGAAGTTTTATCATTAAGTTCCATTAATTCATCTGTCTGTTCACTAGCTACAGCCAAACGGTCAGACAATTCACTTTGGGTTTGAGAGTAGGCATCATCAGCAGATGACAACAAAGTCTCACTTCTCTCACGAGATTTAGCAGTTGTATCACCTACACCACCAGACTATAACAAATTCAAACATGACATTAGTATTCTACTGAATAAAATGTCTAGCTTGCTGTTTTCTGATATCCAAAAGTTACAAGCCTCAAGAACAAATCATGTGAAAAAAGTAAAAAAAATAAGCTCTGGTCAGACATTTGCAATATGAACATAAAATTTCTGTTAATCATTAATTTCCAGATCTTGAATCAAACATGCCATTTACCTTCTCTAAAGCAGCTTTAGCAGATTCCAAAGCCACCATGGAAGCATTTTCAGCATCATTAATAGCATCAACTATATCAGTATAAGCTTCAGCTGCATTAACAGATTCAGCTGCTGTATCACGAGTATTGGTGTACATACTACAAATATAGGAATTTCGTTACATCAAAGAATCAAGGAGAGCACTGTTGCCCTAGGAAATTTTGTGTAGGCCAACTAAAATCTTTAGTAATATTTCTCACACAATAACTCTTGAGTTAAAAATGAAATGAGATGGAGCTTTCTGTCCTATTTTTCTGCACCTGATTGGGCTTAAGAAGACACCATGCAGTGTACAATGAGGGGCATTAGAGATAAAATGAAGATCTTTCGTCACCTGTCTAACTGTTCAGATTGCTCAGCCAGTTCATTTGCATGTTGGGTAGCATTACCAATGAGTGATTCCATACCATCTAATCCACGGTCTAAATTATCAACAAACACTTCTAAAGCTGTTACAGCTGATTTCAGTCGAGAAGATTCTCTATCAATTGTCTGTAAGATAAAATTAAGGACTGTTCACTTTTTGACTGATAATTCAATTGTTAAAAGACGGAATCCATAAATACCCCCAATCAACTACAATCTAAATGATGTATGGAATATTGAAATGCTCTTTGTTGGTGATATCCGCAGTATATCTATGTAAATTGTGCATCAATATCACTTAAAGTGAATCTTGCCTTTTCCCTTCTTGTGCATCACTTACCAAGAAAACTTCTTGAGAATCATCCATCTCTTTCCTAGACTTATCTAATAAATCTCTTGCCATATCTAGTAGGTTGATTGAGTTGTCTTTTCCTGTCAGAATACCCTCTATACCATTCTAAAATATTCAAATGTGCAAATACATTGAACAAACAGGAATACCTGTCAAGTTTGAATCCAACATCTTTGGGTTCAATACTCCAAGCTTCGAAAGTTTATTAGGCCAGTGGAGTCAAACCATAGAAAAAAACTCACTCATGTTAATTAGATAGACATTCTACTTTATGTGCTCACATTCTTTTCGTGTTGGAAGTGACTGTAACTATTAAGGCAGTCTACTATATAAAACAGTAGATATGTCAAGTCTGCCATAACAATAGAAAATTTATATCAAGTTATGGCACAGTAACAGGATGATTTGTTTGTGTTATGGAAGGGTTTGTCATGACTTGCAATTTGTTGAATAGATAGCAGTCGTCTTTAGGGTCTTTGTTAGGCTTAATTTTAGGGTTTGGAACAGTTCTTTATTGTATAAAACAAAAGATGAGGGTCAA
Organism: Lottia gigantea; assembly: GCF_000327385.1. Lineage (NCBI taxonomy): Eukaryota > Metazoa > Mollusca > Gastropoda > Lottiidae > Lottia > Lottia gigantea. The sequence goes on along the minus strand of NW_008708823.1, from coordinate 72,789 downwards.
CTGCTGTAACAATAGAAAATCAATTTCAAGTTACGGCCGCTGTAAGTCTATCCTTTGCTCTCCTAGATCCTGAGCAGTGGTTGAAAATAATTAAATCAGGATGTAGAGCTCACCTCTAATCCATCCAGATTAATATCTCTCAATTCTCGTAATATGTCTATGGTTTGTCTGGAACCGGTCTGTGAGAATTGACTACTATTCTGAAGATCATACAGTCGTGTTTTCACATCAGCTAAGTCTGAACTAACATTCATTATTCTACCAAACTGTTTCATTACTGACATCTCAATCTCTTCTGCTAGTTTATGAACTAAATGAAAAAATAAGTTGCATTATTAACCCAAAAATACTTTAACTTGATACTGCTGTTTTGACTAAATATTTTCATTCTGTCTGAATAAAGCACAAACATTTTGTACATAGATTTCAAAAACCTGTTATGGTGATTTTTTTTAAAAGAATATATCTTATCATATTAATTGCATACATAGGCCTATTATTTAGTATCACATTTAAATGATTATAAAACCTAGCAAATATATGCAAGGAGTTTTGCTACACGAAAACAAATGCTGAGTATCAAAAAAGCTTACCTCTTTCCGATTCAGAATTTTCAGCCACACATGTTTGATTTTGGGCCTCAAATTCTCTGGCTTCAATTCTGGTAAGTGTATCTTCAGCATCAGTTATATAACTATCAACATACGATACTTGGATACGACCCAACATACGTCTTAATATTTCATCTATCTCACCAACAGCATCTGAAATATAACAAAATTTTATTAGTAAATACATAACTGATACAAATTTTCATTTGTGATAAAGAATTGCATCCATGATACAAATTTTCATCAGGGATACAATTTCAATTTGATTGATAAAACATAGCATTTTATTACGTCACAGACTGACAGCCTTACAAATATAAGCAGATTTTTCGATAGTGACATTATCAAATGCTTATTTTTTATGGAAATGCAGGAAATACAACTTCTGACAAATTGGAATGGCACAAATTGATGCTAACAGTGCTCCTGATACACATAAAACATTTAGAAAACCTCTTTACAATCTCTTTAAGCATACCTTCAGCAGCAATTGAAGCTTCTTGAGCATGTTGTATCTGATTAAAAGCTTCCTCACGAAGTAATCTGGTATCTTCATCTACAGCTTCAGCATTGGCTTGTGTTCTCATTGCCTAGAAAAAACAGTTGCACTTTCAATTGCAATGAAATGGTAGTTTTACATCCTACTTATCTGTATCTGACAGGGCTAACAAAGACTGACAATGCCATACAGTGTACAATTAAAAACATTTTGAAAGTTTCAGTTCAACAAGTACTAATGGAATAAGCTGTTTCTCATCCTATTGGGTCAGTATTAATCAAACTACTAAGCGCCATCAGTAACAATATTTCAATTTTTAATATTACAAGTACATACCATGTCTAATGTTTTCTGTGTTGAAGCTGACACCTCCCGTAAACCATCTTGTAGTGGTGGAAGAGACTCATCATCAGTACGAGAATATAGACTCTTTACTTGGGGCTACAAATAAACATTTGTATATTGAAAAGATAATTGAGTTCAAGACATTAGAGTGTTACTTATCAAGAAGATGTATATAATTTTGCTGTTTTCTCAACAAGTTAGGTCATATCAATAGGTACTGAAGGAAAGGCAGTCATTCCAATTTTTAACTTCAACTAAAGAATAATGAATCTTCCAGGATGAAGAGTAAATGAAATGAATGGAGTTTTACATCCTTTTTCTGCAACACATGGGCTAATGAAGACGGTCTGACCAAAGGGTAGAAGTCACCTCTAGGCTACAAATAGATTGAATTAAAATTAACATAAGATTTACCTTGAGAAGTGAAACAGTATCATTAATCTGACTAATCTTCATGAAAGCTCCTACACCAACAGATACTGACGCAAGTTGACGTCTAACAACAGATACATTACGATCAAAATGATCCAAATCATCAATCAGGATATGTACACAGTTATCACACTCTGTAAAAATATTAATAAGTCATTGTTATTCTAATTTTTTATTCTTAGTTACAAAATGCATTGCCCTACAAATCTGGCCACATCTGTTCTTTGATGTGATAAACGGATATACATACATGTTAATCTCCCATCCGTATATCTCTGCCGAGGAACTGGAAGTGCCAGTCAGATTTGTCAGGCTGCTAAACATAACTTACAGGAGATACTGGATAGCCTTAATATTGGAAGTAAATTTATACCAAATGATTTCCCAGCTCCAGCGTATTGAGAAATCCATAATTAATAATATACATACAAACAAAACAAGGAAAGAAGTTGTGTGATAAGAATTCATTGTAACTAGGTACCAATAAGAAAACTCGAAGTTACCTTGACATCCAACACCTGGTATTAAAACCCATCTATCTAGACATCTATCACATAGATCACCTGTTACACCAGATAGACATTCACAACGCCCTGATACAGCATCACATGATAAAGCTGAACCTGCTTCCATACATGGACATCCTGAAATTAATACAATAACCTACAAAATCCTGAACCAATTAGACAAATTTCTAAGTTAATGTAACAACCAACTTGCTTCTAAAACAAAATGTGGCATGTGATGAACATACGTGATTATAACATAACCAGAAAACCACTCTTCAATCTGTCAAACCTTTGTTGATCATGTTTTAAGTAATTTATAGCATGTTGCATATTGCATTTATCATGACTTAACTGATTTAAAGTTTCAGGCTCTGTATTTGAATTGGTAAACTAATGAAAACTGTGTTATAATTATTACTTAACAAGGATCCAAAAGTTTAATATAAAATAACATCTTTAAGAAATGCTAATTGAGCCATGCTCAATCAAATTATTAAGCAATTTATATTAAATTTTAGAATCTAGCTTACGTTCACATCCAGTAGATCCATAATTCCAGTAGCCATTTTGACATTGGTCACATTTTCTACCAAGAACATGATCTCTACATGTACATTGTCCAGTTAATACATCACATTGTGGTGATTCTGAAGCTTGTCCACATTCACATTGTCTACAACCAGTACACTCTTCAAATCCATACGAATATGGCTGAAATAGGATGGAAATTTATATTTAATTATGAATAGGGCTTAGTAATAATTATAATAAACTCTTTATTTTACATTGATCAGAATTAGGTCTAATATACCAAGGTGACATGGTCCTGTCTAACATTCAGCTCATGGGGACAATACAATGGATAATCTGAACACAAAAGACAGGATGTAACATAATACATTTAAGCATACTATTAAAGATAAAACTTGTTGTAAGATTTTGACGCTACAATGAAAGTTTGTACCCATCGTCAGCTCTTACACAAATAGTTTGTCATAGTTTCTAGAATAAATACACTTACAGCACATTTATCACAATTCAAACCAACCACATTAGGTTTACATTCACATACTCCATTTTGATCATTACATTTTTCAGAACCACAATAGTCACAACTACAACCTACGATAAACATACATAAATATACAGAATTTGTTAAGCTACAGAATAAGTGTCAAAGTAATATGTATCAGACTCAAAGCACAGCATGTCAATTTCAAGTCTTAAACATGCAGACTTGCAATACTTATTTCTGAAGAAAAATATGCAGCAGTATATATATCAAAGTCTTTAAATACCATTGAGGGGAATTAACAGATTAGCCTACTCTTTTTCTATTTCCAACCGTTCACAATTGTAGTGCATGGGATCACGATGTAGTATACCATGTTTCCTACTCCAAAGGAAACCTATGCCGGGATTGAACTCTTCTGGTTCGCCAGCATGTGTCTAACTCCCTCAACCACTACAGTCTCTTAACCATCAAAAGAATATCACCAACATTACTTCATTAGTAACTTACGATCACAATCCTTGCTGTTAATAGCATCACCATAATACCATTCTCGACAGATTTCACATTGAGCACCACCAGTATTATTCTGACAATTTAAACATTGTCCAGTTGTTTGATCACACGCACCCCAATCTGACATATCTAAATTACCACTACAATCACATGGTCGACAGTATCCACCTTCTGTTCGTGGATCTCCAAAATATCCTGGAGCACATCTACAATATATAATCAAAATATCAATTATCTGTTTCAAATAGAAGATGGTGAGCTGACATTCTTTTCAAAATCAACCTGCTTTATCATTTCAGAAGAAACTGAAATAAATGTGTACAAAAAAACACAAAGTAAATGTTCATGGTGTGTGTCTCCAGACAGGCTGCCAAAATCTACAGAACCCAAGGTGTTATTCTTGTATGTGGACGTTATTCAATTCCTTTCAAAAAGCCCTCTGGACAATATGTAAAAATTCATCTGAAGCTTAGTAAAACACCACTAACCTTTCACAATTATCACCATAGTAACCTTCTCTACATTGACAATTGGAGGTGAATCCAGTTTCATCAGATATGTAACAAGATGTGGCAAAACTGAAATCAAAGAAGCATACTGTTTAATACCATAGAAACATAGATTGCATCTAATTGGAGAATTCTGATCAGGATTTGTCTCTTCTTATTCTGCCTTCACTCGAACGGTACGGAAGCAGAATATGTCACATTCAAAATTTTCCTATTTATTTCTATTTAGACCATTTTGAATTCTGTCTGCACTTTTTTTTTGGCACACATGGAATTTGTTTAATTGAACTTATGGTTGATTCCATGAATCCCAAATGTGCAGATCTAACCCAAGAATTAGTTATTCATTGGTAAAGATGTGTAGGACCTCTTGAACTTCCAATACATTTTGAACTGTACCAGTAACTTTACATCCATAGCTAGTAAAATTTTTGACAGGACTCTCATTATGATAAAAAAATACTCAAGAACTTACTTGTTGGATTCTATTGGTAATGGGCAGGAACAAATAGTACAACGTCCTGTAGCTGGGTTACCATAGTGACCTTCCAAACAAAACTCACAATGAGTTCCGTATGTATTGTCTTGACAATTCTGAGAAAGAAAAGTTTCATATTATATTGCTTCATGAAATACATAAATAAATGAACGAATGGAGTTTTATGTTGTACTTTTCTGCACCTTATTGGACTAATGAAGACTGGCAACGTCATTCAGCTTCGAATGTGGGAACACACCAGAATATATTCTTGATTTTCATCTGTCGAGGGATCTTTAATATGCACAGCCTGTAGCACACAGGGTGTCATCATTATAAATATTCACGTCAAATTTCATTTAAATCGGATGAAAACTAATCTCTTTTGTGTTCACAAACAAATTTTGACACGTTTTTCGTATATACAATATATGACCACATTATAATGTGGGATGTATAAAAATGAAATAAACTTACCAAACATTCTCCAGTAACTTGATCACAAGATTCAGCATGACCATTACAATTACAGGGTACACAGATACCAAGATAAGGTGAATTTAATGATCTGTAGTGACCTGGAGCACAATCCTACAAGAACAATTATTATATAGAAGCAATCAGCTAAAAATGCTAAAATAGAACATATGCATGAATTGGTAGGACAAACCGCTCTCACAGTAAAATAGTGTGCACCATGTGATATGCAAACCCACCTCTATGACATCATGGCCGATCTCACCTATTATTACAGAAATTACATATTTCTTACACATTAAGACAGCTCCAAAACAGTTAAACATGTTATTTGCCCAACATTCAATTATCTAACTATTCACATCAGTTTTCATGAAGACTGTCACTTTATAGATTGTACTCCAAGAAACTTAAACTTAAACTAAAAAAATTGCCCTTATAGATAAAATCTCTTGTTACGTTTTCAGAATTGAACACAGGGCAATGAAATATTGTAAATTGTTGCTTTTGCTGAAAAAATTACCTGTATATTCAACAAAATAAGCGGACCATATATTCAACAATCTAAGAGGAATCAAAACTTACTTCACAAGATGTACCCTGGTAATTTGGTGGACATTGACACTGTTCTACATTAGAAGCTCTATCACCTTGTCCTATAGAACTGGCTACTTGTAACATGACATCAGTTAATCTAGAATATATCCAATTCAAATTACAGTCTTCCATATACTGTGATAACAGTTGATAACATAATTGTTTTTACTCAAATTTCAGAGCGGTTAACAATCTTACACTTCAAGAGTTCATCTATTACTGCTGTCAAGTATTTCAGATATGCATAAAATACATGGTAATGGCTGTTTACCAATAATATGGGACTAAAGAAGTATAAAGTGTGCTAAAACCCTTGATCAGAAGTAAAAAAAATGAACATTTAAGGGGAAAATTCTACATTATGAAGTCTTTAAATACATATCTACGTATTTAATTGATAAAGAGCTCAATCTATATAGCTGTGTTTCAAATAAATTCACTCTTAATCAAGGTGCCTAGGAAAGTGAACATTTTTGACAAGCAATGCTGCAGATTAAGACTGGAGATCTTACCTTCCTTCATCAATAATAGTATAATATGAAGCTCTGATATGTAATGCTTGTAAATTAACTAGTATCATCATAAACTGTTCCCTTGTGACCATATCACCACCAATCTCATGTCTAAAGCTATGCTGTAACATAATGTTAATAACTTTGAATTTATGAAATTTGATAGGCAAAGACAACACACTAGTATAAAATATGAAGTTTTTCTCTTTTTGAAACAAAACAAATGACAAAAATCACCATATAAGACCCCAAAAAAATCATTCATTTAATTAGGATATAGATCAGTAAAGTCATAATAATCAATACTACCTCAATGAGAGCAAGTTCCATATCAGTTTGTATATTAGCTGTTGGTTGTGATTCACTGTTATGAACAATAGTCATATTGTTACCCTGTAAAACATAGAACAAATAGTCAACCATCAACATTTGGATTACATTTTCACAATTTTCATAAACAGTTTCAATGAAACAATCTTTTCCTGCTGTGCTTTTGATCTGCAGAACATATTTTCTTAAATGAGCCATGGATTAACTTGGGTTCGACTCTCCAAATAGCAAGGGGCAGAGCCAAGCTCCAATCGAAGTCACCCAAGATGAGCAAAACTAGCAATGATATAGTAACAGTTCAAGGTAAGTGAAGAAGAATATTGAGTTCCTGAAATTGACTGATTGTCCTATATTGAATGTAAAATAAAGTACAATTGAGAATGTTAGACTGTTGGATACTTACCACAAGAATAATATCTGGTTTTATTAAACCTAATGATTGTTCAGGGTTATCTCTGGGTAAAGTAAATAATATATTGTACTTCAACTTTCCACCATAAGATGTCAACTACAATAAAGAACACAATACATTACATCTTCAGTCAACACATATGAAATATGAGCACCACTAAAAATTAAACAATGATGTGATAAAAAGTTATACATCCCAGCTGTGTGAATAACGTCAGATAACTAGGAATTTCAAAGGCTCTTTCTATCAAGATAACAAAGATTTTCTAACTTACCCTATTACCAAGATATGTAGAAGGAGCAATCCAGTACATAGCATCAGCAGAATCTACTATCTTATCACTGATGTCAACTAGAGCTATAGTTTGACCAGCTTCTCTCACTTGTGTACCTACAGTATTAGATATACCCCAACCTTTCATATCATTTATCTGAAAGAAGATAAGAAGGAAATCAATTAGGACCGGAAAAAGATGTCAGATTACGCAGAATATTAGAGTGCTCAGATATGACAGAATACACTGTATACAACTGTCCCATGTTCTCAAGTTTGGACAAATATAATCACATCTTATTACAGGAAATCAGAAATGTGCTCAGAAATCATACCTCTTCCCAAAATAAACCAGAGCTATCACATCGAGTTGTTGTACCAAAACAGAAACATTTTGTACAACCCACAGGATTGTTTACATCTAGAAAGTATGTATCATCAGCACAAACATCACATCTGTCACCAGCAACATTGTCCTACACAGATAAAACAGAAAACTATTATTCTCTGAACTATTACATCTTAAAATATTACAGAACACCAAGCATAACATGACTCAGAGACAAATAATGACTGTTAATTATTGCCATTAGCATCCGATCCCAAAAATCACTGCCTAAATACGACAAACAAGACATGGTTCAATTACTAATAGATTGAAATTACATTTATACAAGTGCCATGACAATCTAAAATGATAAATCCTTTGAGGATACCAAATTATTATATTATAGGCTATATCATTAGTAACACTACTCCATAAAAAATAAGCCAATATTTATCAAATGAATTTCTATGCCATAATGTATGCAATGTGTCTGGTAAAAGACAATAGGAAATTCGTTTAAGAACTATAAGACAACCTACCTTACAGAAACATTGTGATGTTCTCTGATCACAAATATCAGATTTAGTACCACTTCTATCACAATCACATTCACGGCATATTGGGAAACGATAGTATCCATTGTGACATGTATCACATTTACGCCCTCCAATATTGGGTGAACATCTAAATAAAAAACCAGCATGTTTTATGTTGCTTTATACTTATTTCACTGTATACACTAAGGTTTTAATCAATATGATCATACAATATTTTAGTGGTGTCTTCCATACACTTCGTCATTTTCATGATTTTGATGATTTTAAAACAATACTTACTGACATTGTCCAGTATTATCATCACAGTTTAAATCTTCATTAACAACACCTTGTTGATTACAACCACATTCCTATATTAAAAGATTCATTCTAGTGTTATATTGTATAATTGCGAATACAATGTGCACCCAAACCTTACCTTGGGAAAATTTTTCTATCTCTTTCGTATGAATGAGAAATATCACAGAAGTTATGATAACATGTAGGATTTATGCACTTGGCCCAATGATTATTTCTAGCTAAAAATCATGTTGGAAAATGATCAGAAAATACCAGATAAACCTCTTTGTTATTCACAAGATATTAACATACCTGACAGCCAATTAAGGCATCATAACCATATGTTTCAGGTTTACATGTATCACATCTTTCACCAGTTACTCGCGGTGGACATGTACATTCTCCACTAACAGGATGACACAGGCCGAATGGACAGTTACAGGCTACAAGATAAATATATTTTATGTCTTATCTTCAGATTAGACTACTGAAGACAAACAATGACCTACATTATTGCAAGAGTAGTATCCATAGGGCAAGCTAATAACCATACTATTTAAGAATGAACTTTTTATCCTTTTGGTAACTTTTTACCCCTCTAAACAGCAATACATGAAACTAAATATACACTCTTAAAGGGACAGATTCACCATCCATTTGCCCATTTGTATTTTAGTTGTCTAGAATTATCTGCATCAAAATGATGACTCATCTTAGCTGGAGACTACGCCATAAATAGAAGAGAAATACAAAGTGAAATTTCGAGTTTGAGGTATATTTGAAGGAAGTGTGTGATTTTCGTGCAGTTCTAGAACTTCAGAAATCAACCTCAGAAAATGGTGAACTGTGGCCTTTAGGTTCAAGTCATAACATAAAACTAATCAAATCAGCCCATAAAATACTTACGTTTACACCTGGGGAAGCCATAATAACCAGGTTGACAAGCTCGACACTTTCTACCAATTACATTAGGACGACATTCACACTGCCCACCGAATGAATCACAATTAAAACTTAATGATCCATCAATATTACAATCACAAGCCAAGGCACCATTGTTAAACTCAGTTGTAAGGGTAAATGCTCCATCCCGACATTCAGCATTGTCTAAGCTAAAAAAACAAAATGTACCCAAGAAATGTAACAATTTGGGATATAGGCAATTAAAAAATTTGAAAATACTACTTTCTGTTTTGAATACTAAAGTCTAATGAGTACATTGTAATGTACCAGAGAAAATTTGCCTCAATTTCAACATAAATTTGACACATTTTCGCTCAATTCCTGCATCAGCATAATTAACATACGAATAACAGGTTCTGAAAACCTAAATAAAACAGGAAGGAAATTCAGAAACTTACTTTAATTCAAAACCTTCATTAACACAAGCTTGTAGAAAGTTGGCTGATTTATCAATAGGCTGAAGATCTAAATCTGTTAATTTATAATTACTAGCTGGTACAAATAACACATAGTCCTGTAAATATACAACCATAGATAGAACATATCTCAAAATCATTTATTGTATTCAGAGACTGGTAAGTGAGGTAATGAAACCTGATATTACTATGTAGATCATTTAGAAATAGAATTAGTAATAGAGACTGAACCACATTGTTACTCAGAGTTTCACAATGTGCCATCTTCGTTTAACGGATCAATTTCAGCCTGCATCCCTACTGAAGTTTGACAAGTAGTTCTTGTGTCTACACTACACTACGCAAGTTCAGATCATTTTTTAAAGCAGGGGTTTTCAACCTTTTTCATTCTATTACTCCTTTCAAGATTGTTGATTGATAACATAACCTCCCTTCCCCCTATAAATCCTACTATTACGTGATTTTTCTTTTTATGTTGGAGAATATAGTCTTACTGAAAAGAACAACTTGAGTTATAATTGTCAACAAAAATTTATGCTATATTACATAGCGCCACATTACAACACAATAATTTCAAAATTACACCCAAATTGAAAATCCCTGGTTTAAAGGGGGTTTGTGAATATAAGTGGGAATTTGAATATCAAGAAAATAACGCCTACCAGCCACAGATCTCCATCTTCTGTATTATTGACCAATAATCTGACATTTTTATCTTTTAACGTTAAGATTTCACTGGATGTTTCATCAAATATAACAGTACCACGACAACCAGTAACACTCGGACAATATTTAGCATTAAATTTACCTACAAGAAGAATTACAGACAGATTGAGTAAAAAATGGTGCATTATACTGATAACATCATAAATTCATGTGTAAGTCTTTTAATCGATTAATCTCGACACAATATACAGCAATCATGAAAAGGATTAACTTAACGATACGGATATGTGCAAATCTAGATATGGCAGGATCCCCGAAAAAAAAATTAAATATCAACTATAAGTTTTGCATTTTCATTTATAATCTCATTCGAAATCTAATAACTTGGACATGAATTCAGAAACAAATATAGAGACATACCGTGCATTGGTTGATTATTAACATAAACTGTAATAGGTACAGTCATACCAACTTTATTAGGCTGATAATACTGTATTAAAAATACAAATTGTCGTCTTGTACCAACTTCACCTTCTATTTCTATACTGGGCTAATAAATAGACAATTACAGTCAATAAAGTCCAATTGAGTTTTATAAAAGTAAAGAACACTAATAAGTATGTTTTTGATTCAACAAACTAGCTATCTCTCCTAAAGGTTTTTCTAAATTTTATATGTGTATCGGGGACACTGAAAGAATCAATTTGCACCATTTTAATTTACAATCGATTTAATTTGAGATAAAGTATATGTAGCATATGCCAACAATGACCAACATTTTGTATCTGTAAAACAATAGGATGTTGCATTACTGTCTATTTTGTTGATTTGTCAATGTTATCTGAATTTAATAGACTAAAGGCAAACACTATTGTAAGGCTTTTGCAAAATCAGTGATCACTGCTAGTAATCAAATAAAAAGAGCTTTAAGTTTTACTGACCTCAGACATATTAAGTTTAACCAGTCCAATATTGGGATCTATTATACCAGTAGGATAGTCAGTCGCTAGTCGATCTTCATTAGGAGCTTGTTCAAAATCTATTCTTATAGCACCTCCTGGATTGGTGTAGGTTGAAGGCACACAACTAAAATTAATACATACCATTGGTTTTTAAGCAAGTTTGTCACATTCAAAGGGTGAGAATAGGACTATTGTTTTGTTGTACAATGTGACTTATCATTGACATAATGAAGCTGAAAATTGATGTGGTTTAGTTTACAACAAAGTTAAGGTTATTAGCTGCAGTTGGTCTATAATTTTTGTAAATTATGGCTAATACTTACACTCCATTGACTCTAATACAGATAATTCTTGGTTGAATAAAACCAGGGTTCCAATCTTCAAAGGGTATTGCAGTTACAGATTCCTGAAAAAAAAATATTACAATATAAATACAATCATGGATTATTATGTTACTAGTATCATTACTCCTTATTTTTCCCCTTTTTACATTCAAATTGACTTGAGATCTACCACTCAAAATACAAATCTTATTCAATTGTTTAGACAATCTATAAGAAATCTGACAAAAACAAACCAACAAACTCCAGGTTAGCAAAAAACATTTGAATGTCTGGTCTGATACTTACAATACCAATATTGATATTTGGTGGTCCACGTAAAGTTATAGAGGCATAACCAGAGGTGATATTAAATATACCAATCATACCATCTACATCTTTAAATACTTGTCGACACACGGTACTGAAAATATACATACAATAATACATACAGTACTGAAAATATACATACAATAATACATACATTTAGTACTGAAAATATACATACAATAGTACATACAGTACTGAAAATATACAGTACTATATACAAATATTCATACAATAACAGTGGTACGAATAAGAATATAAAAAAGACTATTTCTGATTTGAGCTTACAGAACATATTTATTCTCTTACCTGTATTGACACTTATAAAGATTAACCATAGCTTTTGCACGACCATCAGCAGACGCAATATCAACATCTAAATCTTGTCTTCTATCTTCAGGATTATAATAATTCAATACCAAAACATAATCCCCAGGGAATGGCACATTTAAGTCCAGGAAGAAAAAAGTCTGAAAAGAAATCATATACCCGGTACTAATGAATTTATAATAAATTTAGGACCAAACCTACTATTTCATCCAGTATTGACTATATTTTTTTTATCAGCATCCATCTGAATTCTTTCAAAGTCTGATTCTAACCTGATTTGGATTTAGATGTCCCAAGTTTGAAACACCAAGTTCATCTAAGACTTGTTGATCTGGATAACCCTCAATACTCTTGCGTTGTTGATCGACAACATTGTAGCCTTGATCACCATGGATAGTAGGATAACCTTCTAAATCAGGATAGCTATAGTGCAAACACCTACAAAGACAATACACCATGTTCTTTAGTAATGCAATAACTGACACTCTCAATAGCAGAACTGTACCTCTCAGCAACACGCACTTTCATGGATAAATACATACAAGAATAACACAATTTTCTCCCTGAAGCTAACAAGAAATTACTTAACATTCTGAAGAAAGAAACTTAGAGTCCAATGAAAATTTGACTGAATATGGACAGTAATGTATAAACATTTCAAGGTGACTTACGCTTCTCCATTAGCAGGTATAGCACATGGTCTGATGACTTTATCTTGAATAACAGTAGCTTCATAATACGACTGTGGTATCAGAACAAAATAATCCTACAAAATACAGAGAAATTAATCAATAGTCGTGAACACATTCAACAAGCATGTGCAGCCATCTATACAGGATGAGCAAGATGATGACTAATTGGGTGGTCAACTTCAAAGGCCTGTGTTTAACAACACTATATCAAAAGGGGTGTTGACTGTTGTGGAATTGCCAGCTTTTAGGTGTTATTTGCTGTCAGTTTTCTCAATCAAAATTGCATATTTTATAAATCTGAAAACTTTTGATTAAATTTTATTTTTTTTCATATTCAGAGTTTTCACGCAACACTCACCAAGAATAGTATATCAGGAGAGGTAGTAGATATAGACCATCGGCCAGGATTTAATACAAATGTAGATTGAGCACCACCATTACCAACATTAACAAAGTCAGGCGTTTCTGTTGGTTTAAATAAGACTTGACTAGACTGAGTTATCTGTTGAGGGGATTCTGGTTTCAGTGTTACGGTAGCTGTGACTGTTTGATCATTACGATTAACAAACCGATATAACATTCTATATAAACTAGGTTTAGTTATTTCTACATCTAATAATACTTCAGGCTGAAATAGATCAATTGAATAATGAATTTTATTTCAAATAAGATAAAACACAAATTCACTTTTAGTTACTGTGTGACTTTAAATGAAATGAAATAAATGGAGTTCAAAGTTTACGTGCAAGGCTTGTAACATATGATGCCTTGAAAACCAATAACATAAGCAATAATACCACGTTCTCATTTCTAACATTAAAGATCATCTTAGATTTCTTGACCTTAACAAAACCCTCTAAAATTGTTCAAAATTTCTATAGATTTCAAAATTCTTCATGGAAAACAAGTCACAGGATTTGAAATGCATCAATGAATTTATGAAATTTACCTGAATACTGGTAAGAATTCCATAACCTCTCCAGGAATAGCTGGGGAATATTCTCTCATCATAACCATATCTAATCGTTTGACCTTCTGGAGTTACACCATCTTCTATCTCATACTTATACTGATGCAAGTCTGGGTAAAAATGGGTCTGGATTGGTCTGAAATAAATCAATTTACATGAGTAAATGATATCAATATCGGGAACAAAGGAAGAATAACGCTCCTTTAGGGAACCTTTGATTTAGTGTGTACGCCCTACCAGTTTTGTTCAAGTTGAACTCTTTAGGGGCAACTAAGCCAGAGTGAATTATTGACCTCTATTTATGATCGCATGAAAGTGGTCTTCTTTATTTATCAGATGATCCAGTTAAAATTGGATACACAATGTTCAAAAAAATACATGCTAAACGGCCCTTTATCCTTTCAACAGTATAAAGAAAGAAAGGAAGTTGTGGTTAATATAAATACTTGACTTACTGATCACATTTTTCTCCAGTGACACGAGGTTTACAAATACATCTTCCTGTTAGTTTATTACAGATTAAACTGGATGAGCCTCCTGGATCACACTTACAATCTACAGGTCAAAATATTAACAGTCAAAAACAGAAGGTTATAGATAGAACTAAATAATGCATGTCTGGATAGCACTTGATTATACTTTGATTAATGATTGAGTATTTATGAAACATTGAATATAAACGTTTGGAGAACAAACAATTCAACAATCGCATCTAATTCAATGAAATCTTTTGTAATAAAAATTGTAAAATGTAATATTTCAGCTTACCAACACAACCAAATGGATTATTTTCCTGGAGATTGAAAGTACCATCTCTACATTCCTGACAATTCTGTCCACTGACATCTGGTTTACAGACACATTGTCCAGTTTTAACATCGCAAATATTATCACCAGACACAGTTCCTGGCAGGTGGCATTGACATTCTATAATATACATTATAACTTAATTATAGTAGCTCAACATTGTAAAAGAAATACCTGCACATATTTTTGTAAAAATGGGGTCATCATAGATAATTGGAACAGATTATGACATCACCATGAAATATGCTTTTTGACTCAAAAGGTGTTTGTTATTGTGATTTTAAAACGTGATGAGAATGGTGCAGATTAAAACAATAGGTCTTGACAGTCTGTCACCGGCAACTACCTCTTTCAAAGTTTTCAAATGTGGTAACACAAAGTCATGTATGTACGCTTACCTTCACAACCTAGAGGATTATTTCTGTTCAGACTGTAGTATCCTTGTTTACATTCATCACAAATTCTACCCTGAACTCGCTCCTTACATTCACATAGTTGACCTTTAATGACCTCTCCACAACCTCCTAGTGGATAACCTGGGATTTGTTTAGCTCCAGCAGGATTACAATTACATTCTACAATAACAAAAATATTACTTTTTTAACTATTATTTTCTACAATGCATCATTGTATCAAAGTCTAATGGCTCAACATGGATGAGTTTATGACTTTATGCTTTTAAAGTTGACACAAACCACATTCAAAAAAGAATTTTCCGATTTACATTCATGAGCAAAGTCGATCAGAGCTTAACCAACTTTTTCATCCAATAAGCATTGGCTAAATAATCTATTAAGTGTCTCACTTAATGGTTAAGAATTTCACAATCACATGACTTTTGGACTGACAGCTAGCATTAGGTATTAAGTAGGCTATACCACATCAATTTAAAGTTGAATCACCCTCTACAACCTAAACCATGCAAATATAACTATTATAAATGTCTATATTCAACTTAAAGTTTAATAAAAAAAAAAATAAAGCAGAGAAAAATTAAAACCCGAACCTTCACACATAGGATAATTGTAGAATCCCTCTACACACTTATCACAAGCTGTTCCCATAAAATTCTGTCTACATTTACACTGGCCTGTAGTTTGATTACATGATAGACCCAGTGAACCGAACCTATCACAATTACAAGCTGAAATACAATAAACAAATCTTTAGAACTCTTCAGAGCTATAACTGAAATGACATTCCACATCCTGTTCTCTGCTCTTGATAATACTTACTTAGACAGGCCATGTAGTGTACAATGAGGAATATTTGCCAAGAAAGCAACATCAGCCTATTCTTTTTTAATTTTCAACATTTATGATACCTATGACATATGCAGCTTGTAGCTCAAAGACATAATTTATTGAATGACTTGATTCCTTTTTCCAAATGCAATCTCCAATGATAGGGGGGGGGGGGGGAATAAGGTTGTAATATGCTACTTTTGTGACAAATTTTACCAAGCTTAAATTATTTACATTACTACAAAAAAACCTCTAAAAAACTTACGAATACAATCAGGATATCTGTAGTAACCAGGAGCACAACGATCACAATTTAATCCACCATAATTACGATCACAAGAACATTGTCCATTAACCTGACAGATTGGACTTCTTGATCCAGGTTCAGCACATTGACAAGCTAGTAGGAAATAATATTAATATAGTCATATTCTTCAAAAAACTTTTTCGTACCAGACGATACACAAAATAGCAATAATCAACACAATCAATTGTTTTGTTAATTTGTAAGACAGAGTGCAATATCTCTTTATCTTGTAATATTTAGTATTATATATGACACTCCTCATTTAAAAAATGATCTCTTTGAATTGTACATATGAAGTTTCATATTGGTTGAATTTTGAGGGTTCACATACAGACTTGTAATTAATGATTCAGTCACAGACAAAGTTCTGGGAAAACTTTTAGTGGAGACAATTACAGTCCTTTCAGCACTGCCAGAAAATCGCATGTTATACTTATACCATACCTTGACAATTAGGGAAACCATAGTAACCAGAAGTACATCTATCACATCTTTCTCCAGAGTAATTGGCTTTACATAAACAATTACCATTAACCTTATCACAAACACCAGGTTCTGTACCATATGTATCACAATCACAATCTATTTACATTCATAAAAAAAACTAACAATTACTCTTTGATATCCAAAGCATCATTTTATTTCATGGCAATGGCTCTTTGAAATAGAATGAGACTTGCCATAATAAGCATGGCATTTCAGACAAGAGACACCTACCACAGTACTTATTGTAGTGAAGCTCATTTCTTCAGTTCTTGAGGTTTGACTAAGGGACTGTCAAGTACAGTCAATCTTGTATCAAGCATGCAGTGGAAATGAATGGAGTTTTACATCCTTACGATTTGTTTTTCTGACTTTAGCAGAGTCATTGAGTTCAAATGTCTTTGGAACCTTTGGTACACAACCTACACACAAAGAAATCATTTTCTTGTGCATGTCATTCAAGGCTACTTACATTCACAAGAAGGATGTCCAAAGAATCCATCAGCACATCGATCACAGACACGTCCACCAAAATTACTTGAACATTGACATTGTCCATCTTCTACATTACAGGTAGTACTAGGAGTACCAATAGGATTACATTCACAGGCTGAAATATATCATAACATTATCCTAAATAATTGATCATCTTTTTATATTCATAACAGATACACAACATTAATAATGTTTCTAAACATATAGCAGATAAGAACAACATTAATGATATTGCTCAGATATGTGAATGATCACTCTTAATGCTAAGGCTATAAGAGAATTAGGGTTATCCGAACCACTTTTTAGTATTAAAATCCTATGTTTCTCTCCAGCAATACAAAAGGAGGGGTGACAGATTCCCTTTGATATTTCAATTTCTTTGACAGGTAATTAAATACTACAAAACATGAAATCAAATAAACTAGTGAAAACAACTAGTATGCTGAAAATAAAAAAATTACTACTTACGTCTGCATTCAGGGAAATCCCAGGAACCAAAGGCACACATATCACATTTTCTACCAACATAGTTTGGTAAACATGGACACTGTCCACCTACAGCTACAGTACAGACATCTCCATCAGTACCATTAATATTACAGTCACATGGTTTACAGTTAGGATAGTCATAATATCCCACATTACATCTACAATAGATATCATAGTCCATATACAGACAGGCAATTCAGAAAAATATGACAACTTCACATGCTGAAGAGAAGATGTCATTTGATCATCTGTACACCCAAAGGTCTGAGCCCTGATTACCTTTATCACTTCTCAGAATGGAAATTTGACTATCAGTGAAAACAATCAAATGATCTACATGTGTGACGTTATTTGAATTTTACCAATATTCACAACAGCTGATAATATGCTCAAATTGTATTCAAAATCAGTAATTGGCCATTCAAAAGAAGACAATGCTAAAATCAGTGAACTTCTTTTAAATAGGACCCTTGATTATTCAGGATAGTACCTGTCACAGTTTTCACCAGCGAATTCTATTCTACATAAACATCTTCCACTACCTTCTTCACATTCTCCAGTAGATATTCTTAAATCACACTGACATCCTACAATACAACACACATTCATTCTTAGTATAACAATTCTATGTGAATATTCAACAGAAGAAAGCGTTGCATGCAAAGCAGACCATGCTTACTCTTTTCAAAACACCTGATGATGTGCTTGCCAGCTATGTTTTCCTCACATATCTTGGCTATTATGTTAGTCAATAAGTTTCAGACTAATTTACATTAAAGCAAAAGGAGGAATGAAAGACAGATTCTAGAAAAAGCATCTGAGGCAAAGAGCAGCAGTGATTAGATCTCCACAGCTTTTTTAGAGGTTCTTTGTTGCTTTTATCTAAGTCGAGGGCAATAACTTGATAACTCTATATAGATATAAGGAAAATCAATCTTGTCAAAATTTCTTTGGATTATGAGAGTAGTCTACACTACTCTAAGCTTACATCTTGTATTTTGAGGGGTTCAGTCAAGCAGTAGTCAATAGTTAAAATGACAAGTAGTTTACTTACTTCGGCAAGCATCAGTAGCATTTCTAGGAACACCATACGGTCTGTAAAATGTTGGAACACATTTCTCACAATTAATACCCATTGTATTATGCTATAAAAATAATACAACTCACTTGACAATCAAATATTATGTAAGAAGAAAATCAATTATCCTTTGAGAGGGTTTTCAAATGTACTTTTAGTCACCAGATACTATTCTCCCTTCATCCCTACACAATTATTCTGGAATATATAGGAATTATTATGCATCGATTTATTGCCCTTGGAAAAACTTTGGAAATATCTAAAAGAAAACTGAGAAGGTATGAAATGTATTAGCAATATTACCTGACAATTTTGACAAACACCACCACCATCATAATTACCATGGATATCAATACTTTTCCCTTCATTAGCTACTGTTTCATTATAAATACACTCTGTAGTATGTCCATAACATTCACACGCTGTAAGGAAAGATTTCATTAATATATAACAGTTAGTAGAGACAATGCAGGAGAATGAGGTGTTAAATGTAACCTGATCGGACAGGAAAAGTTTAAATAGTCCTACTATTCTGCATCTTTCAGGTCAATGAAGACATTCCATAGCAAAAGAAATGTGTCAAGAAAGCAGTGACTATCAAAGTGGCTTTGTCAAAGGCTTAAGGAAAAAAAAGTGGGCATGTTTCAGCGTTAAGGTGATAAGAAATTTTAAAAAAGACCCTAAATGCTGTTAAATTACGTTTGATTATGATCTGGTAGTACCAACTCAATGCTATCATCTGAATGAGAAATAACTATACATGTACTCACGTTCACAAGTAAAAGGTTGATCAACCAAAGCTCTGCGCCAGGCTTTCTGTAAGAATCCTGGACAACACGTGTCACATTGATCACCACAAGTATTATGTTGACATGTACACAATAATTTAGTTTCATCATCCACATCTGGGGTATCACAAGTTTCAGCATGACCATTACAAACACATCTTCCACCAATAGATATATCTTTAATACTATAGTAATACTAAAATATATCAAGAAGTAAACAATCATTACATCTGAAGGCGAAGGCAAAGACAATACAAACTTTCCACTTTCACTCTATTCAATTTATGTCTTAGCATTTCCAAATATTTCAAGAATGACTTGGTCAAATTTGGTGAAAACAACCACTTGATCTGTCTGCAATCTCTTTTCATTTTAGGTAAAAATGCCTAATTCTATCCATATATCACGTCAGAGTAGGACCTGATTTATCAGGCTAGATCTGACGAAGTCCAACAACATTGGGAATTGAAATTGAATTCTTACCCTTCTGGTGACTGTAGGATCTTCTCTAGCCACACCAATCAAATGACCTAATAAAGTTTTAGTTCTAATAAACTGTAGTCGAATATTGGTGGCCTTGGTCCAATTCTGTAAGTTGTAGGCGTAAGAGAAATTCTTGGCATTGGGTCTCTCATTTACCAAAGAGATAACAATCTGAAATGAGCAATACATCAACAATAACATAGTTAACTTTTAACACATAACTTTGCAATTTGTGAGCTTACTGATGGAAAGTAGCTACAATCATTTACAGTGTGCATTGATCTAATATTATGTGGATTTGATCCCTTCATAGTCTGATGCAATTGAGAAATATAGTAAAGGAGAATCACTGGTTCCTGCAAAAGGACAACAGATGATTGAGCTGGGCTAAGCTGTAAAGGACATCATAATATAATGTATCATATATATAATTTATGAAAATAAAAGATGGCTGCTCACCTCGCCGTTTTCTAAAGGTACAACTTTGGAGAATTCAGTGGTACAGAGAACCTGATCATCGTACTGAATTCTCTGGTCTGCTGGAGTTTTAAAGAATTCCATACAATCACTGGGCGTATCAGCAAAATATTGCCATGGTTTCCACGAATCACCAAAATCTGTAGATCTTAGTAAAGCCCATACACCAGGTCTAGGTGAGTTGGCCATCTTGATGAAAACATAGGCTACGTGAAATTCCTGAAATGATAACATGATAAAGAAATTTTATTTTATGCAAGAAAATATCAGATTTGGTAAAGTTTTTTGTGAAATGGGGGACAGGCTACTACTTTTTTTTTAATTGTATGACAGTATTCAAAAATAAACAGAATCAAATTTTTCTGAAACAAGGGACGTTGCAAGACCACCAAGGAATAAACATGATTTTCTTAGGATTGCAGTCAGAAAAAAATAAGCGAAATGTCCCCAAAATATAGACCTAAAAGTCCTAAACAGAAATATAGACTAATATCCCTTCAAATTCAATATTCTGGTGATAACAGAGTATGAAGTAATAAGTGTTGACTAGTGTTCACTGTTTCATCATAATAGGTTAATAAGATACAGACTTGATGGCAATTGTGGTTCAAATAGTCCTATAACTACAACATTACCTAATATTGACATTAACAAAAGGTCATAGTTACAAGTTTAAAGTCCAACTCAACATGAAGGTGCTGTTTAAAAATAAACAAAATATTAAAATGAAGGTGTACTATATCTTAATTGAAGTACACTAAAGACCACTACTCTGTAGTATGACACAAAATTTATTGTTTCAAAGGTACTTGTGCAAGATTTTTTTAACACATTCTTTACATGTCTTTGTCTTGAAATAGTTTCTAAAAAATGACTTTTCATGAACTTGCACGGAAACAAAAGAAAACTATTGCATGTAAAAGGTCTAGACTTCGCTAGACAACAAGACTCAAATATGACATCATTCAAGGAAGAGTAGGTTAGATCTAAACCCAACATTTCAATAAAGTATTACGGTACATGAATAAAATCTGAGGTATGTAAACTACAAAAGTTTTTGACCATCTATCAGCTGTTTCTGTTATTTGAAATTAATTAGTAGTATACTACTAAGACTAATACTAACGTTTATTAAAGTTTTAACTGTTGTGGACTTGTTACATTAAAACAAGGAAATAAGAAAGTAAAGTATAATAGTCATATACATGGTTTATCTTTTAGATGTTCATATAAACCTTACTTAACATATCACTTAATTCTTTACTTAATGTAAACTTTTACAGAAATCTTCTCAATGAACTTGAGTTAATGAGGTTCACATGAAGATCATTTCCTTTACCGTAATTACTCATTATAAAATATAATATAACATAGTAACATGCATTTTCAATACAATGGTATTACAAACAGAATTTTCCCATTTCTTAGGTGTCTTTGAATTATATTTTGTTTTTGTAGGGCTCATCTTAAATTTTTATTTTAAAAAGATAGCTTAATTTTACAGTGCTTCTATGATGACAGTGTGCAATGAGGCAAATGTTACTAGGATAGGGGCATAAGTCTGCTTTATTATTTCTTGAGACCTCTGTTTTTTTAGTTCTGCCAGTCTTCATGAGCCCAGTTGGGTGCAAAACTCTATACCTTTCATTTTCTAATTTACTTGAAGCTTCTTTGACCTGCGTCAATGCATGCATGTACAGTGAATGAGCCATAACACCCCCTATTGTAAAGACATAGAAATATCTACATGAGCTCAATATCCTGTATGACTTGCGGTTAATAGTTGATATTTAATGGAGTAAAAACTAAATAGTAAAGCATGTTTATACTAATAGAGTGTACTCAAACTAAAGGTCAAGATTTGTATGACCAGCTTAGAGTACCATCTCACAATTAACTGACCATGTGAACAGTCAAATTAGCTTAAAGGGATTGTAAAGAGGTTTTCTATATGTGTATTGGGGACAATGATAGTACCAATTACATTACAAATTTCATCAACATCTGCAATTCCACTAAAACTAAGTGTTATTGATGACTTCACTAATCACGAAGGGCATATTTTGCAATTGGTGACGTCATCAAAAACTTAGTATTAGTGGGATTGCAGAAACCACAGACGTCTGATTGAAAATTGGACTGGTGAAAATTGATGCTATCAGTGTCCCCGATAGACATAAAAAATTAAGATATCCTCTTTACAATCCCTTTAAAGGTGCAGGTGCAGTGAAGGATTGTAATTTCATCAATGTGAAGACATCTTTCCTTACGCCAAATTTGTGAATTTTTTTTTTTTTTATCATTTATAGCCTGAGAATTTGTTTATCACACCATATCATTGATATGGCATATCAATCAATGATTCTGTTGGTGGTGATAAACAATACTGTCCCTCATGTAATGTTTCAGAAGGTGCTTTACAAATACCAATAAATGCTCACCTTTCTGGAGCACCTCATGTAACTCATTTCAGCATTCTCATAGAGTTCACATGTTTAATTGGCATATGTATGTAGCAAACACAAGAAAGGCATACAAAAATGTAGCTGTCATTGTCAAATAGTTCAATAGAGTTGTCCAAAAAATGCAACTATTGTGAGAAAGATTTAAATTTTTGTGACTTCTATATAATAATAATTTGGGCATTTTCTGTTAACAAATCATATTAATTTCTTATTCCTAGGCTTTACATTAATTCTATTCAGTGACTTTTTATATGTTGTGATATGCCTGTAATTTAAGAAACCGTATCTTTATTAACAGAGTGACCAGTAGTCTAAACAGCCAGACACAATAGAGCTATTTGTCAATACTAATTGTCTCAAGTATCACCTACCCTCCACAGTCTATTGTTAATGTCAATTGATCGTGTATTTACCTTCTCATCACACCTTGACTTATTTCTAACTGATATTACTTTCAACTGTTTGACAAGTCAATTACTATACTTGTAGTAAAAATATAACGGTACAACATGTTAGTGATGCTCAAAATACATCCAGAGTGATGTTCCCACTAAGTCCAGAGAGTGATGTTCACACTACATCCAGAGAGTGATTGTCTCATTACATCCGGAGAGTGATGTTCACACTACATCCAGAGAGTGATTGTCTCATTACATCCAGAGAGTGATGTTCCCACTACATCCATAAAGTGATGTTCCAACTACATACAGAGAGTGACGTTCCCACTTTATCCAGAGAGTGATGTTCCCACTACATCCAGAGAGTGATGTTCCCGCTACATCCAGAGAGTGATGTTCCCACTACATACAGAGAGTGACGTTCCCACTTCATCCTGAGAGTGATGTTCCCACTACATCCAGAGAGTGATGTACCCACTACATCCAGAGAGCGATGTTCCCGCTACATCCAGAGAGTGGTGTTCCCACTACATACAGAGTGATGTTCCCGCTACATCCAGAGAGTGATGTTCCCACTACATTCAGAGTGTGATGTTCCTACTACATTCAGAGAGTGATGTCCCCAATGGTGAGACAAGATTACAGATATACATGTATATCATTCCAGTCAATCAAGTGCTACTTTACTTTACACCTAAGTGGTCAATTATATTAAAACATTCACATTAACTTTCTCACAAATCATCTATTTCAATCAAATATAACTGGATGTTTCACATCAAATAATATAAGGGGATATGTCTACTATTTTATATTGCATTAAGGCTTCACTCTATATTTTACACTGAAATCACTCAGAATATGTGGGGGTTTTTTCAAACAAAATAAGCATTTTGGAGGTACAAAAATATTTCAGCTATATTTATGACATTTTATATGTATAAGAAAATTGGTTTATACTATAATAAGTTATTTCCTTTTCCTCTCCTACCCTGTATAATATTGTACTGTTTCCTCTCTTAGATTCTTATCATATGGGAATATACAAACAAATTGAGGGTACTTAATGTTCAAATTAAGAAACACTTTTTATAAATAGACGACATAAAGTACATAATAACTGTTAAAGATTGTTTAGTGCATAAACAGGTCTTTTCAAGACAATTTGCAAAAACCCTGCATTAATTTATATTTGTTAAAATACACACTTAGCCAAAATGAAAATCATTGAACAAAAGACAATTATATTATTTGAGATTTGAGGCATTTGAGGAATAAATTTTTATTTTTTAGTCCGTATAGTTCTCAAATCAAGCACGAATTTCTGAATTAAAAAAAAAACACACACAGTCCCTTTAAGATCATATCGCTGATAATACTTATACTATTTTATTCACCCCCACACACAAGATTGGCAAAGTAAATAGATAAATCATCAGCTGTGGTATTCAAATATTCTACAAGTTTCAAATTTAATGACTAGACTACAATTTATAACAAACAAATCTTTCTGTTCATTTTAAACTTTTTTGAGTAGTGAATTCTGTTCTCAATCTAACTTTTCCTTTTCAACTCAGAAAGACATACACCCCAAATAATTGCATGTTATTCAAAATAGGAGGTAAATTTGGATGTATCGAGTTTCAAGTGTCAGATTATAATATTACAATAATATAACATTGACAACAAGATGTACTGATAACACCATTTCTCACTGATTTTTAACTGTGGAGATTGTATGATGGGGATATAGTCATCTAAAAATTCCTTTGTCAAATGACAAGAAACAATTTTGAAATTACAGGACTTGAAAATGTTTTCCGGCCTATTTAAGTGTAACTGGAATATCTGGATGTATCACATCATTTTGACCATTATGGTTGTGGGGGGTGCTGCTCAAAAGCAGACCATGCTTACTCTTTCCAAAATACCTGATGGTACTTTGAAGAAGTCCACTACTATGCAACTTTTATGCCTGATTTTGCCATTCTTTGGACAAGATTTTTGATTGACTGAATTGTCTTGCTTGTATGAATTTTTATTAGTTACCGCTTCTGTTTGCAAAATCTGAATTGTGCTATCTAATAGGTATTGATGATGTTTTGAGGTTCAGATAGTTGGTACAAATAGATTGGAAAATTTCAGTTTTAACAGTAATCATCTCTCTAAACCGTGGTAGCTGTTATTCTCATTGCTAATGGATTACGACTAACAATAGAAAGAATAAATTTTAATTCATTTAAAATAAATTCTATTTGTGAAAATAAGTACACCAAATTGACTGTATAAGTTTTACACTCTCCTAAAGATTAACTAATAGAGACTTGATGTCTAAATATTTTATAAACACCATTATCTTGGCTCCAGATAACTCTTAAATTACATTATCCTATGACCTAATGTTATATGCCAAGTGTTATGTCGCATAGATAAGTCAGTAAATAGTCCACTTCTTTATGTCCAAGTCTTTTGATAACTAGGTATATCATTTCTACTTAGACTACATTATATAAATTATTTGAGTATTAAATTACCACTGAAAAAGTAATAATGACTTTTAAAGCAGTAAATCATTCACAAAACTTTCTTAGTACTATCATTCTAATCCTTTCTAGTAGGCGAAAGCAATATAAAACAATTTACATTGTATCATTGTGTAATTTTAAAAAAAATTGTTCTTGAATACCATATAAAGAGCAGTTAAAACAAAGATGACTCTTTCGCTCTCTGATATTCTTTGGAAAAATCGACATTTCATTATCAATAAAAATCTATTTGGTTCAGATCACAGTCTGAATACGCACAATTCCTGTTTTTACAAAGCCAGTACCTCCACCAAAATCTCCTATAATCCTAAAAATGCTTGGTTTAGTACTTGAAAATATATATCTTAGATATTCTAATATGATTTATATGATCCTAATAACATCCCGTCATAGATTCAAAGAAGCAAAACATCTGTGTTCTTTGAGTAGAACTCAAAGTCCGTCAGTTCACAGATGTTTTCTATCAAATTTATAGAAGAGATGGGATCAAATGACCAAAAGGAAATGAATTAAACTGACCACTGTCTTGACCAAATGGGTACCATTTAAAATAAACAAAATTGTTCACACCAGGGCCTGCATTCAAAATCTTTTCCCACATCAAACAAATTTGATCCACACTCTAAATGCTTACTAAACTAAACATCATATGAGACACTCTAGACAAACTCAAGTCATATTTATGCAATGTATTATCAATTAGGCAGTCAATCATAACCTTTGGATTCAAGGTGTGAGAGAAAATTGCAAGAAATATTCTTTAATTGAAATTCTATTCATCACCTAACTAACAATGTTTTTATAAATTTGTAGAAATAGCAGGTTAATAAAACTTCAATAACAAAAGCAAAATGAATAGAAATATGCTTGATCTATGATAAATTTTCATTAATAATAAGACATGTGATCGCACTCAGTTTGACCACTAGAAGTTAATGCTAGTACAAGTTTCTCAGTGAGAAATTCTCACAGCTTGAAGTAGGATGTTGGCCTAATTTTAAAAGAATTTAGAGCAACCATTTGATTAGAAGTTCTGGTTTCTTACTGTATCGCTATGGTTACCATGTAACATGATCTATCTTTGGGCTGATAAAAGTTGACAAACTTCTGAGAGTTCAATACTTGGTGCAAATTTAATGCTTATATCAGCACATAAATAGTCTTAAATATCAAACAATGAAAATGTATAGGAATTGACCAATCCTTTAATGCTTAGAATATTACAACAAAATTAGATTGCTCACTTATTTTAAAGGGATTGTAAAGAGGTTTTCAACAAATTTTAAGTGTATCAGGAACACTGATAGCATCAATTTGAGCCATTCCAATTTTCAATCAATCTTCAATCTGTGGTTTCTGCAATTCCATTCAAACTAAGTGTTCGATAGCATCACTAATCCCAAAGGGCATTATGTGTAAAAGCATATTTTGCGATTAGTGAGGCTCTAAGGAGAAGCGTTGTGCAGTTTAAATGTAATTTCACCAAACCAAAAAATGCTATGAAAGTGTAAGATGATATAATATCTGAAAAAAATGAGTATGGCCTTTGTATGAACTATAAATGCTTATGGTACTTGTAGTAGAAGTTGTAGAAAAGTTTATTTTTACCTGTCAGAATGTGTCAATTCAGAAACCTCTGTATTACAGTGATCACAGAGCTGTCCTCGAATCAATTCCCGATCTTTTTCATCATTTCGTAAATGGTCACTTGTTGCTCCAGTCAGTCTGCAAAACAATTCCGGTCCGGCGACATCTTCTCCACAAGTTGCTGAAGCTTCGATATTCCTCGTCTGAGCCAAATTAAAATATGGTGGGGTTAAAACTTGAGCATTTAAGTTCGTATAAAAAGATATATAACATAAAAAGGCAAAGATGGGAAAATATCCCTGTCTCGCCATGATTGAAACCTAACTAACTTCTTTCGACGATACAGTCAAGTTTACCGGCGAAATGGACGATCTCATTTTATTGTTTGGGTGTCTAGGTTTTGTTTGTGTTGAGTAATCAATGAGGTTTGACATAGTATCAAACCAAACATCTTTGCTGTATTTACAGAATTTATCATCTTAATGATTTTTACATTTCAAAAAGGTGTTAAAAGGTTTATTTTGTGATTAATGTAATTTTCCCACATCAAATGACGACCTTTGACTCCAATTTGAAAACTTTTTGAAATAACCCAGTAGCACGCGCACTGGCTAAAGATGCTCAGTGTCCAATGTCTTATATAACGGTTAACACTTCTCTCTACAAAGAAATTTAATCCGAAGTGCCATTGACAAAAACTTGCCCTTTAGTCTCTTACATACATTTGACATAATTCTCAAGGTCATGATGTCCTTGAAAAACTAAAAAAAAAAATTAAACGTTTGTGAACCCTCTTCCATCCCCTCTTTTTGGCATAAATGGTCCTGAACGTGTTACAAGGACGCAATACACCACTTTCTCATTTCATCTATCTCTTTCATAGTTATTTTCATTTATCAATCCATTGCTCATTTCATTGGTCATTAATCTCTGTAATAATCAAACTAAAAGGTGATCTTCCTCTTACTGGTATATGGCATGAGATCTTATAGTCTTTTATAAATTATTCAGATATCAGGGGATGCATTTCTTTCAGAATGAATCATTACACTGACAAGGCCAGTGCTTTCATTGAGACTCGTCTCAATACACCCTAACACTGACATTAAGATACTTGGTTTGTTCAAGGTCAAATTTGTAGCCTAGTGAAAGGGCAAATTACCATAAAAAATACCAATCAAAAGGTGTAATAAGAAGCTTGTGAAAGAATTTGTGATAAGAACGAAGACATAACAGATCCAGGGAATGTACCATTTTGATCATCGAAATCTGCTTTGTTGGATCTAAAAGTATCTATGAGTTTCAATGATTAACAGTCAAAACTTCTGTCTTGTGCATAAAAATTGTGAATCTTCAGTAGCTTTGGTCCTCTGCATTGGCATTTACCAGCAATATAAATATTACTAGCAAAATGTTGAAGTGCTGATGCAGATCTGGCTGTTTATGTACTCCTGTTTAGAAACTTTTAGGTGTGTAGTCTGGTAAATAACAATGGCAAATTTTGCGTGTTTTTGGTATTTTATTTTATTCATACATTGTGATGAAAGAATATGGAGAAAATCTAAATTTAAATGTTATAGTAAAAAGTATGTGATCTTATATATGAAATATACAAAATAGACAGTTTGCTAATCTAAAGGGATATTGCTGTCTAAATATGCTACAAGTAGCTGAAAAAGCAAAAAAATAGACGTCACTTTCCCTTTAAATTCACATTTCTTTATAAAAAAGCCAACACCATGATATTGAATCTGATTCTGAGTATTTTATGAATATTCTTGTAAACAAATTAGGGGTTTATTCATATACATACTAAGCAAATTGATCACAATCAATTATAGTCACCCAGTGCAGTTGCACAAAAATAATACGAAAAGTCATTGATATCAGCATCAATCAAGTAACTCTCAAAAGTACTGTCTGAGGCATTAGATACTATTATAACCCCTTAGCATTCTATGCCACAACAAATATCAGGCCTGTTGATTTGGCCATATTTGCCTGACATGTCCGTTTGTCTGAAAATGGCAGGATTACTTTTAAATGAAATCCAAATCCCAATACAATTCATCATTGTTTATGTCCCTTATTTCTTTAGAGAAATGGAAGATTCAAAATTGAAAAATGTTTGATGACATTCACAATGATGTAAAAATTAAAATATCATGATGATGGAAGCATGACAAGATGGCATGTATTATAAAAGTAGATATATGTAATAATATCCAGTTGGAGATTCAACTGTGTAATAACTTTTCATACAATGATAGTCAGGAGTATTTCACCAAAACTCATTTAAAAAAAAAACTATTTACTGTCAGTTTTCTTGAAATTGTATTTCACTGAAATTGTATTTCACTGAAATTGTATTTCACTGAAATTGTAACTGAATTTAACTGTATTTCACTGAAATTGTAATGAAATTTAACTGTATTTCACTGAAATTTTAACTGCATTTCACAGTATTTGAACCGAAACCTATGACATTAATTTAATGGACAGTTTTTTACATAAATTCATTGAAATTTTTTTCAGTGATCTGTAAACTGTTTTTCACTAAAACTATCACCTTTTTTTTTTGTTTAATCAAAGGCTGTGTGTTAAACATCATAAAATCTAGATATCAGTACATCTATACAAAATAAAGTAAATATACTTAGACCATAATATATCAAATTTACAAAAACATTTATTAGCACTTTACCAAAGCATAATTATTAATAAATTCATTTTACAAGAGCACTTAAAGATGTCATAAAAAATAAATGTAATTTTTTATTCAACATTTTTTTTTTAATCCAAGGCGTAGTAAATTGTTAAAAACATCATAAAGGATTTTCTATGAACTTTGGTAAGTCATCTTTAATAGATGATAGGGGTTAGAAGCCGACAGCAGACAGACTTTCAGAAGAACTAGCAGTGGCATCAGAATTTTTCTTATTATTGCATTAATTAGCATTAGCTGAAGAAAATATCCCTAAAATATTACAATTACTATTAACCAACAAAGGCTGAGTAGACTCAGCTAACAGTACAGTAGATACAATTACAGATAAAATTTCCAGAGCACAGCTGTGCAGAAACAGAATCGACAGATTAACAGGTCATTTTACATAGTTAATATTCCGTTCCCAGTAAAAAGCGTGCAAATGTCAGGGTTTCCAGATTATCGGCAACCGGATGAACGTGGCTCCAATGTATAACAAATTATGGACATTCTGTTTATAGCTTTAGATTAAATGATCCTTTAGTATAAACTATACACATACATATGTTTATTGTTTTGGCCTATACCAATCTAAATCTGTGTAGAATTGTTTAAATTGGGATGATTAAAACAGTGAATATTGAGAAAATATAAAATACATCATGAAAAGGTGTACATAATGGATTACATTTGAAATTGAGCAAAATAACTAGTCTTTGAATTATTTCATTTTAAAACATGGAAATGATTGATATGGACATAAAAATATTTTTATTATTTTGGTCAAGATGTGAAAATGTCTACTTTGGTTTTTATGCCATAGTCTCATAAAACAAATGGTTTAGAATACTGGCCAGTTAAAGTTAGCATATTATCTTCAAGGATGTTGGTTAATAATTAAACCAGCCTTTATTTTCACTAATTGTATGCTGCTCTGAGGAATAGGGTAGACTAGAATGTAATTTACGATACTATAAAATTGTTGACTAGTACATTTGTAAACAAATGTAAACAAATTGTACATATGGCATCAGATGCATTCACTTATAAGGCAAATTGAAATTCGAAAAATCGTCTATACCAGATAAAATAAATTCATGCAACATGCAAGCAATTTCCTTCATTTTTTTCCTCTTTCTTGTTTGAGACTATAGTTCATTTAGGCTCTTACATTTATTTGCTAAAATACAAACTGAATTTCTATTTTAATAATACTTTGATTCATTCATCCCAGCCATTATACAGCACTGTCAATGCTTTCACCTCATATTTTACACATTTTATTTTTTTTAATTCACAGCCTTTAGGAAATTTTTAAATGTTTTATAATCATGATTTTTTATCCTGGCATTCTTGAAGAAACGCTTCATAAGCATCAATAACCTCATTTGTAAGCTGCTGATCTACAATTTCTGTAACAGTGTAATCTTCTGAACCTGACAAATCTTCAGATCCAATGAAGTTATCGTTAGACCATGGTGCGTAGGTATCAGGGTTAAAATAGGCCTCAGCTTGGTTGAGGAAATCATCTTCCTCCTCATTAAAAAGATAAGCAGCTGAACCTAAACTATCATCTGGACAACCAGCTTCACTGCGGCTTATTTCTTGACCTTTTACATCATAATATATTGGCTCGTTCTGGAATAACAATATCAATCATTTAACATTTAATTATTTGAGTATCATGTTTCAGGTTCTGTTTTAATATTTTTATATAGATATATTTTTCATATAATAGCTTTTTTGATAGATAACAATCAAATTGCATAGTTATGTCCAGTTTGAAAAATGCCTTCACTCTTGATAAACTATTAAAGTAGAATCATCGACAGTTATACAGAAAATGGAGAAAATATGAAAAAAACATCAAAAAATTCATATTTTCATTTTTAATTGTTTCACCATGTGTTTTTATGATGGACTATATTTCAACAAATCACCTGAATCAATATCAGACAAACTAGTAATGTACTAACCTCATATGTTACACTAAGATTATTGAAATCTGTTGATAAACTCTCTGCAGATGATACAGAATCACTGCGACCCCAATTATTACAACGTAAATCTAAAACCGATTTTATCATAAACTTAGAATTTCTGAAATTAGAAAAGATATTCAAAATTATAAAGTAAGATTAAAATTCTTCAATGTTCCAGTCACTGTATTAGTATCCTCTAGCTATGTTTCTTCTCTAGCATACTTGAAAAGAAAAAGGGAAAAACCATATTTTACAAAGATAACAACTAAGGTTCACAACTTAAGATCCTTTCTTGGCAACAAGTTGACCAAGATAAGAACCTGTGATCACCATTTGTAACTAAGCAAATGATATCACGTAGCGAACGCATTAACCGAATGTCCTACTGAACCCCATAGATTTTCTTGGTATTTTAGTCTATTAAAACTTTTCTCCATATGGCATATCAATAAACACTTACTCTGATATATTGGCTGAATTCTGAAGGGAAGCAAGACAGTTAATGACATCATCAAGTGAATTTCCATTTCTTATAAGTGAGTCTTCTATTGAGGAACCAGAAAGCTAAAATGTATGTAAGGTGAATCTTTTTTAAAAGGATTTTAAACATGTTTTCTAATCTTTCATTGAATTTTGTATGTGGATAGCATCCATTTGCACCATTTCAATTTTCAGACAATTATGGTTCTTGCAATTTCATTAAATCTGGAAGTAATCACTCCCAAGGGGGTAATTTTAAAATTTTGGGCAGATAATGAGGTTAATAAGGCACATCGTTTCCTTGCATAAAATTTTTGGACCATTATAGTTTTTATTCAGTCTGGCTATATTTTCCAATTGCAGAGGAAATATACAGTGAGAATCAAAAAGGCTCATGGATAATGAACAGGAGCTGAAAGAGTGATGTCATTAAATGATGCTTGCTCTAACTGAAAATTGGAATGGTGCAAATCAAGGCACAATCCTTTCATAAACGGATTTTAAATAAATCTCAAATCTATCAAAATATCGCAATGACCAGTCAAAGAACTAAAAGAATGTCTCAATAAAATACATGTCGAAGGATGGATTGCAGAAGATAAATGCTACTATGGTATGTTAATCACACTACAAAGGGAAACTTACCTTTAACATTTGTACACAACATTTAATATTTTTATCAGTGGGATAATTTAATAAACTTAATACAATATCTTTTAATGATGAAGCTAAAATATCAAATTTCGCCATTCTTCCATCAGGTTGTATCACCTATAAGATGAATGATAGTCATCAAATTAAAGGGACATGTTTGCCATTCGTTTGACCTTAGTTTCAGAACTGGGATTTTTTTTTTAGCTGAGCTAATCAGTAATAGTGTTCACAGCTCACCAAAGAAATTTGAGCCTTCACCATCTTTAAAATTATAAAGATGACTCGTCTTTTTTTGAAACAATGCCATATATAGCAAAGACATATATGGAAATAGAAAGAGATATGAATGGAATTTTATGTCCTACTTTTCTGCACCATGTAGGCTAATGAAGACGGGCAGTGCCATGCAGGGTGCAATGAGGGAAATTTTGCCAGGACAGCGGCATTAGCCAGCTCTTTTTCAATTTCTAACTGTCGAGGGATCTTTAACGTGCACAGCCTGTAGCACACGGGGCCTCGGTTTATTGTTCCATCTGAACAACTACTGCTCTTTCCATGTCAGCCCCTCTTGCCTGCATCAATGACAGGGGGAAACCAGGTTGAAAATTTCGAAGGTATGATCTCAACCTATGCCGGGATTGAACCCTGGACCTTCAGGTTAGCAAGAAAGTGTCTAACTCACTGAGCCACCGCGGCTCTGAGGAATTTTTGAAGGGATTACGTGATCGTGCAGTTCTTATACTAGTGAAAACTATTTATATTCAAGACTCAAATCAATCTCAGAAAATAGCAAATCTGTCCCTTTAACACTGCAGCAGCCATGCTACCAAGTATCATCAGTTCACTCTCATTCTCGGTTAGCTAGGACTTTTTCTGCTGTCCGCTTCTCATGCACATTACCACTTAAACATTTTACGTCAAAAACATGGAGAAATATTCTGCTATCAATATCAGCCATTTATGAGTGTTAATAAGACTAAATAACTCACCTCTAAATTAAGAAATAATTCTGACATAAACATTGCTAAACCTTGTATTAGTTGTTCATTGTTGGATTGTAGGTGGCTCTCCCTTGCATCATAATCTTTTTTACATCTATATTAAGCAAAAAAATTCGAAAAAAAACGAGATACTGATTCTTTTTTCTTATTTTTATAAATTTAACATTTGGAGGGCTGATTACCATTTTATCTAAAAGCAAATATCTGGAAAACCTAAATGATTTATGTGTTTAGAAATATTTCAATTCTAAATTTGAGTAACTGATCATTTCAAATGCTGCCAACCAGTATTCAAATTCATCAAGAAAAATATTTTAATTGTGAAGACAAGCTGTCTATCTAAACTTTCCCTGAAATCCTTAGCTCTTTTCTTCTTTAAAATATGGATGCTTTTGTTTTTCTTTTTCATAGGTTTTCTCTATTTATTGCCATAGCAAGGTTTCTTGCAAAAAAACCCATTTAAATGGCATTTTCTATTGACTGCATTTTGAAACAATTCAAATTTATCAGGCTTATGTTTCATGTCTTCAACTGACAAATACAAAGCAAATGCTAACAAAATACACATAAATACAAACCTGGTTAACAGAGTAGTTCTAAAATTCTTAAAAACTGGATGAGATTTCAAACTTTCATTTGAGTTAAAATACTGACATATTCGAGCTCCTGTATAGCGAAAGTTGGGTTCATTTATACACTAGAAAAAGGGAGAATTTTGTCATTGTTATCAGGAAATGGGTAGTACATGATACACTTGATCAGCCATAAATAACCAAGAATGCGACTGCTATATAAAATTTGTTGGATTACACAGGAAACGAAAAATATTAGAAAAAAAAGGAAACTAAATTGTAATTTTTTTTTAACTAGAATGTCTCTATACATACCGTAAAATAGAGTTTATGTACCATACTATCTAATATATCAGTAGATTCAACAGGAAGTAAATGTGATAAACTTCTCTTCATATACTCTTCCATATTACCAGGTTGTGATATCAATATTTCTATCATTTGATCAAACTCTAACATTACATAATTATATGAAGTCAACTCAGGTAAAAGTGTAGGCTCAGTCTGAAATATAGTTCAATGGTATTATTCAATATAACATACAGATTATTTCAATATAGAGATCTGTAATAGAACTCTTTAAGCTCAGACTCCTTTTGTATGTACCATGCGCAACTGTAGTACTTAAAATCTACAAAGAAATAATTAGTCATTGAATGAGTATGACTGCACCCCTTTCAAATCTTCTTGCATCAATTGATTAATGATTATTGTAAATATAATTGATATCTTTCTTTGAGTAAATCGGTTGGATTTTTTATGCTCCTTGGCATTCAGCTAAAGCTTGTTTTCACAATTTTGATACGCTGTTCAAAGAAATACTCATATAATATTCTTCAAGTCTAGCTTATGATTAAATATTAAATAGTGACAGCTCTATGAATTGTAACACTTTCATTCCCCCCCCCCCCCCCCCAATAAAAAATAACCCAAAAAATCCTTCACTCACAAAGGAATTTGAAGAGTTTTTCTTGTCAATCAATGAGAAAGATGGTTTCAAAGATTAATATCCCAAGCAAAATAAAATCTTTAAAAACTAAATTCAAATGAAAAAAACCTTGTAAGATTTATAGGATTGAAAATAAATATCATACCTGGTAACCTGGATTTTGCACTGACCTTGGAACAAAAGCAGGGGCACTTGCATTTAATGTATTCTAAGAAAGAAAGAAAAGGTTCTAAAATGCTACTAAACAGAACTAAAAATCCCTTAAAACCATTTATTCATGGTATCATCAAATGGGCCAGAATAAGTTTCTTACGGTAGTCTATCTTTGCTAAATAAAGCTAGTGTTGAAAGAGGAAGATGTATGGTCCAAACTTTCTATTTTCATTACAGTTATATCAAATTGGAAAAAACTGCTTATGTTGAAAAATGTCAGATCTCAGAGTAGAATCTTTAAAAAAAAAAAGCTTATGAGCGTATACATCAAAATGTGATATGTCAGATGTCATTAAACTACCAACAAAATGATTATGTAAAAGCAAAACCAAATACTAATGAGTTAATGTTAATAACTTACATTTGGTCTTGAAAATGATGATGGAACGAATGAAGTTGCTGCAGCTGAGAGATTAGAAGTCAGAGAATCACCACTTCCTGCAATAACATTGTAATAAGTATCTAGCAAACTGTCACAGTCAGCCAGCAGATAATGTGCTTCGATAAATACATTGAACTGTTGTGCATTACTCACTGACTGCCTAGATTTTTCTTAATTCTCATTTCACAAATTTTGAATAGCATGCTATAGAATGTCTTTGGTTCCATAGGAGTATAAGGTTTAGAACTAGAAATTTTACCACTGCAAATTTAACTGTCAAATTAACCCACATTTCAAATTGAAAATTCCCCTCTGAAATTATATTTCGAATTAGAAATTATTCATAGGATTTTCATCAACCAAAACATATAATCTTAGACAGCCAAGTACTATTTTGAAGCTTTTAGTTAAATTCATACAGAAATATTTGGAGAAATGCCATTCTGTAATTGTAAAAATGTACATTTGTGGACAGATCTGGGACTCAAATAGTCACTATTGTGGCCAGAGTTTATTAGTAATTACAAGACGAGTGAAATGGCAGTAAAATGGAAATTGCTCTGATTTGCCTTGGAAGTGGTGTTTACTTAGCAAAAGCTTCTTGAGCTATAGCATAGTATGTTATGATTGATATGTAACATTATGGACACGCACCTGCGTTGGGAACACCATTGACATTTACCAAGCGAAAAAGAGTGGCATCTTTTGGTTCTCTCAAAGGAGGTTTAGAGGCGACAATATCTGGACCGTCTCCCTTTCCACCTCCCCCAACTACGCCGGTGTGATTCATCTGTTTCCGACCCTTTAAATGGGAATTATAAAGGTTTAACAAACGAAAATATCGAAATTTCCGAGTTTAAGCTAACAATTCTAAAAATAGAATTTTTTCTGCAGAGATGATTTCAATTGATGTCCGGTAAAATTCCAAAATGATGAGGCAAGAAAAAATATTTAAGATGTTCAAAAATTCCCCAATCTCAAATCAAACACTAAACCACTGTATCTTTGCTGAGAAATACGGAATGAATGTAATAAAGTTTGGAATTCTTTTAACTTTAAGGTCATTGAATTTTTCTAATGTTGCACATCACCTTTAATTAATTGATAGAAAGGAATATCATTTTGATTTGCTCTTTACAAAAAGTTATTTTATGAAAAATCTAAGTAAATCCTTAATAAATTGATCAAAAAATATTTTTAAAGCTAATTTAAGATAAACGGATTTCTTTTTTCATACGGATTAAAGTTCCGCAGAAACTCAAAATGGGAAAACGTAAACATGTTCGAGATACAAATAATAAAGATGTTTCCGAAGGCAAAAAACCAAAGGAAGATGTCATTTTGCCACCTGTGGTTAGCTCAGATGAACCAGTTCCACGACAGGTACTTGCATTGTTATTTATGATTCAAATATATTTCTTGAAGTGTTTAAAAAGATATGTCAACTCGCACGTGGTTGTGGGTCTGTATTATTGGATTCAGACTACATTTAATTTGTCCTTATTTTAGATCTTCAGAAGATTAGTCTTAATCTGCAGCTTATGTGAGAGTGGTTATAACAACAATATATAATTGCAGTTATATATTACTATACAACCTACTCACTGAATGAGAGTGACTTTACTTAGTTATGTCTGATTATGATATAATGTCTCTAATTATTTTTAAAATATCCACTCCTCTGAACTAAAGTCAAGAAGAAAAAAAAAAGAAGACCTACCCTACTAAGAGTCTTAGGATTGACTTCGGGTTAATGAAAATACACACAAGTGACAAAATAGAATTTTAGAATATGTTTTCAGTCTGAAAGTTGTTCTTAAAAAATGATAATAATTAATTTACAGAAAAAGTGGATTAATAAACAGCGAGTATTAGTTTTATCATCTCGAGGCATTGGTTATAGATCACGCCATTTAATGTTAGATTTACGTTCGCTCCTTCCTCAGTCTAAGTCAGGTAAGGAATCCTTATGATTAGTTCTTTTCTAGTCTATGTATCTTTTTCAGTACACTTTCAACCCTTATTAGAATTCTTTTCTTGCCTTTATGTGTTTCAAGATTGCAGGCCCCTATTTACACCATCCCTATTTTCCCCGGCCTTGTGAATGTTACATGGTTCCTGAAAATGAGAAAATCTTGATTAGATTATGCCATCACTGTTTCAAATTTCCTTTGACTCATATGGCTCTGGAACATTTGATAATGACGTTATAGTATGGTCAAGTTTTCTGTCTGTTCATTAATCTACACTGTGGGGGTAGCTACAGTTATGAATGATTTTTGATGAAATTTTGTTTGCTTATTAGGAAAATTCTGTTTTAAAGAAATGTTTCACTGTGTAATGAGAATATTTTTGTTTATTTCAGAATCTAAAATGGACACAAAAGACAAATTATTTGTTATAAATGAGGTAAATTTTGAAATATTTCAAATTCTGCCAGTAAAAGTTTTTAACATTTAGCTTTAGATGAGAGTTTTTTCAGGAGAAATTCCAATTCCAGTTTTCTGTATAACTATTTCAGATGTGTGAGATGAAAAATTGCAATAAATGTATATATTTTGAAGCCAAAAAGAAGATGGATTTATACATGTGGTAAGAGATTTTTTTGCATGATTTAGGTGATCATCATCAGGAGAAAATCAACATGTACCTTTCCAAATTGAATTTCATAAGTCTTATAAGTTAATATTGACCATAGCTTACAGCAATATTATAGTTTTCCTGAAGAATTCAGGTAATGATAATCATTCAGTCAGTAATCACATCTATATTTTAACTTCAGGGTAGCAAATGTACCAAGGGGACCATCAGCTAAATTTTTAGTGGAAAATGGTAAGATTTTTCAAAGATTTACTTTAGCAGGACTTGTTATTAGATTTTGTATGTCGTCCAGTGACCCAGAATAATATAAGCTGAGCTTTGAAACTTAAGCCTGTAATGAAAAGTGTTATTTATTTTACCAGGCCACCCAATATTCAAGTCTTTTACAAGTATGAAATTATTGTATTATTTTTCAGTACATACTATGTCAGAGTTAAAAATGACTGGAAATTGTTTAAAAGCATCCAGACCATTACTCTCATTTAGCAAGGTAAATTGGATTTAATTTTGATAATCTGGTGTTTGAAAAGCAGTTTTTTTAGAACGTAAATATTCTTTAAGCCAGTGTATTTAATTTTTAATTAAAGCTCTGCTTCAGTAGTTCTGTTTAAAGTTTAAATTTCTCTTTGCAGGAATTTGAAGAAGACGACCATTGGAAACTTTTAAAAGAATTATTTGTACAGGTAATATTTATTTTCCACCTATACTGATTTTTGAAATATTAAAACCGAAACTCGATGTGCGATTGCGATGTTCAGACAAGTGATAAACTGTTATTTGGTAAGAATTCATAAGACTTGAAATTATTATGAACAATATTAAGAGAAATATTTAATATGCTGGTAATATCAACTCAAAATTTTTTTTTTGATGTTCTTTAATTGTAAGTCATTCTTTTTTTTACAGACATTTGGGGTTCCAAACCATCACCCTAAAAGTCAGCCATTTTTTGACCATGTATTTAGTTTTTCTGTCATGGATAATAGAATCTGGTTCCGAAATTATCAAATTCTAGAAGAAGATGCCTCGCTTGCTGAAATAGGTATGATATCATTTTAAATTGTGTGTATATCTAACTAATTGTAAGCTGTACTATGTAGTGGAGTGAAATAAAGAAGAATGTACAGTTGTATAAGCATCAAATACTTGAATGGGTCCAGCTGTACTTTTATTCAGAGGCCACGAATTGTGATTTTAGATTGGTCCATTTGACTTGTATTTGGTTAATGTGTATAAAGCTATGTTGGTAATTTAGTCCAGTCTTTGAAGACTAATAGAAAGTGAGATTAGTATTTATCATTTCAGAAATCCAGCCCAATTAAAACGAGATCTACTTTCATTTTTTGTAGCTTTTATTTTTGATTAAGTAACTTCAATTAGGGTTTAACTACAGCTCTTGAACGTTTGTCAAATTCCTATCTCCTCCAGCGCTGGCATTTTGTGACGCAGTATCATGAGGTCGATCTGACAAACGTTCAACCCACCTGAAGTGCCTATTTAAAGAAAGCTATTAAAGAAACAGAACGAAAGTTTGGTCTTGTTTTAATTAGACTGTTAAGAAATCTGGACTGTATGAAGATTACATTGCTTTGTCTACTTTGCTGTTATATTCTACAATTTTTCTCTCCTCAGGTCCAAGATTTGTTCTAAATCCTATTAGAATATTTGAGGGAAGTTTTGGAGGACCAACATTATATATTAATCCACATTATACATCACCCAATGAGGTAGAACGTTTAATTCTTTCTTAAAAGATTATTTCTTTCAGATGCCTATAGCAATCATATCAGTATTTTTACTATTTAATATAAAATACTTACTATTAAAATTATGCCAATTTAAAGTTTGCATTAGTTTCAGTTTGAAAGCTTATTATAATGACAATGTAGAAGGCAGCTTAAAATACCTTCAGTAATGTTTTAACTTATTGCCAAGGAATGATTAATTCTTATAGAATTTGGTCAGATGTAGTTAGTCCTATCTAAATTCAGGTCATTCTCTATCAAACTGACATATTGAATGTTTATTTCAGCACCGAAGAATATTAAAGAAGACTTTAGCTGCTAAATATTTAATGAAAGTTGAAGCTAAGAGAGGACATGAGGCACGAAAACCAACTAATTCTTCGTATGATTTAGATCCCACTGATGATTTCTTTACGATCAATCCAGAAACTTTATCAGCAACTAAAACATGATCTGTAGTTTCTAGTTAATTGTTTTGTGTAATATTAATGAAATACTGAGAAAATAATTCATTAGACATTTTTTAGGTGAAAAAAATCTGCTCCATGGTATATGGTAATTTGGAAATACTTCTTTTTTGGTAATAAATTCGGTTTAACACCAGAGCTGTTGATCTGGCTCTGTTTTCATGACATGACAACTCAAATGTTTGAGGATCAATATCCTCCGTGGATCATCAAGTATAGGTTAGCCATTATGTGTCATTCAATGTCTGTCAAATGTAAAAATTTAATGACCAATCACTGATGTGATACAAAGCCTTCATTCGCACACTTCCGTTTGTGAATATGTATACCCCTATCTACAAAGGATGCAGAATGTTACATGGGATGATTGGATCGATCAAGGGGCATTTGGTCTTATGTGTTTCATTGCATTGAACTAGCATTTTGTTCATTATATACTTGTGTCAAATAAATCTTGGAATCCAAAGAAGTTAACTGAATATGTGTTTAGAAATATTCAAGGAATTATGAAATCATTCAATATCTTTGACTGAAAGTGGTCATATATCATAGACCCATACAGGAACTATTTCAAATTTATATAACAGCTCATCTTTTGTATGTATTTTACATAAACTCATTGAAAATAAAAACTAGAAACAATGTAATGGTATATTATATTTAATTCAACAGCCATAGGATATATAATTGCAACTGAAGCACTAGCAATGCACAAACATTGATGATTCAAATATTAAGCCAATGAATTCATGAAACTATTAATGTGAAATTGAATTAGCACCACACAAATATAGCAGAAAAAAATATTCTCTTGTGAAATTTGAGGCTTTCCCATGAATGAAAGTTCCGACAGTGTCTACTTTCGCTCATTCTATGGACTTTTGTTTCCCTGTAGTCAGTAAATAAATACATGTGAAAACTGAAATTGTGATCAGAATAAATACTAGGTTATGATTCAAGACTTCCGCAAAAGAAGTCTTTTAAACGAAATGCCAGATTTTATTCATTAATAAATTTTAAATTATGCAAGACTAGAGTTTTGAAATTCCTAATATTTAATGTGAAAGAATGATTCATAAAATGAAGTACAATATCAAATGAACATGGAATAAATGATATTTCTGAAAAAAAATTCACAAACTACACTACTTAACG
This sequence comes from Lottia gigantea, assembly GCF_000327385.1. NCBI lineage: Eukaryota > Metazoa > Mollusca > Gastropoda > Lottiidae > Lottia > Lottia gigantea. Next base: position 29,912 of record NW_008708823.1, on the reverse strand, counting down.
AAGTATTGACAATTATTCTATAAATGCCGTTTGATTTTTAATATATAAAAACAGGTGACTGGTTGTAATAATGAGTCAAAGTGAATAAAGATCTAGATAGATTAAAATAAGGAGAAGTACATGTTTCTACAACTACTAACTTCTATTTACAACATCTTTCTTCAATTTATACCTGAAAATATAATTGATGTATTAAATACATATAATAATATTATTGACCATTATATCATCAGTTTCGCTATGTAATTGATGTCAATGCTCTTGGTCGAGTTGATCTACATATTATGTTCTTAAATTTGTTGATGCATTTTGTTGTTTGAAATTAAATAAAGGCACTATTACTGTTTAAGTGAAAACATTATGACTTAGTCCTTAGAATTTCTGTTATCTTCATGTTTTTATAAAGAGTACTTACACTTTCATCAGAGTCATCATCTGATATAACAGGTTTAACTTTCGCTGTCCTTGTTAATCTTTTACGACTTCCACTAGACCTCTCCTGTAATAGATATTAATAATAACAGATATTCCTCACAAAACAGAATGTTTCTGAAAAGGACAGGTTCACTACCTGTTTGATAAATCATACCTTATTCTCAGAAATGGGAAGTTTTTAGCTAAATTAATCAGTAATCGTGTGTCTAGAATTTTCCTCGTTTGAAAGTTAAAACTACGACATGTCTTTTCTTGAGACTTTCATATATATATAGAAAAGATATACAGAAGTAGAAACTGAAAGAGTATATTTGAAGGAATTGTTCTATTTTCGTACAGTGCTTCTGAAGACCATTCAAGATCCAAATTCTGTCTTTAAAATGGCCAACCATGGCCTTTAATTCAGTAGTAAAGCTATACATCTGTAATTTGTTATTGATCATATATTAATATTCATGATGTTTGTTCTGATATCAAATAACATAAAAGTAAGAGCAAGGAAGACTTCATTTGTGTTACTAAATTTTAACATTGAAATATTCAAATATTCTTGAAGTTTTGTCCATAATTGTAGGATAAACAAATGGTTTGTTCAACTTTTAAGACAGCAAGTTTCAGTCATTAAAACAAATGGGATTCAATGCTTACATCTGAGGCTTCTGGTGTACTTTTCTTTTTACTGGTTTCACTTTTACGTGATTTTTTCACTGGTCTCTCTTCTTCCTCCTCCTCTTCTTCTTCAGACCCACTTTCTTCACTTGTACCAGCAGTGGAAGCCATATTGAATTCTTTCTCTAGCCGCTCTCTTGCGTTGGTAAATACAGACTGTAGTACAATTGAATCTTCATATATCTATAATGAAACACAATTAAATACTTAAAAGATGGTAAGTCTAGAAATTTTAATAAGAAACAAAATTTCCGTATTTGTTTCGATTTCGCTGTTGGCATTAAATTCTATGACAACCTCAAAACTTACGGTCAAGAACTTACCATAGAACCTTCTAGATTAAAACTCTGTGCATTAGAACATAATAACATCACATCTTCTTCTAAATCATCTACAGAGCGAAACTTATGATCCTTTATCTTAGCCTGAAAAAAAATACAAAATTTATATTCAAAAGAGGCAAGTTATAATATTGGCCTTGTCAAAATTTTATTTCTCTTACCGTCGCACACATCACACTTGTGTTAAATTGATCTGTAGGGTATTGAAATTAACAGAATTTAAAGACTTACTCTAATTTTCTTGAAGTCAATAGGTTTACAGATGATTTCATAGTATTCAGGTAATTCTTTCTTTGGTGGTAATGTTAAAAACATATCACTTAGCACTCTACCATCACTACAAATATACAATAAGAAATATTAGTCACAAGCTGGTCCACTCAAATTGGACTGTTATGTTTTCTGATTGAATTTGATTACCATCATTAAAATTAAAAAATCGTACTTGACAAGGATGACAATTAATCCTGGGTCAGGTGAAATAATGAATTACGATTGATTTATTAAAAGTCACAAGTCTTTAGCACCACAACCTAGCTTAGAACCCGAGTTTAACATTTTTTTTTTCAGTGATCTTACTAACTGAGCAGCAGTCAGTGCTCAAGTATGAGTCACTTTCTTCTGGCAATGTACACTGAACACATCACTAGGATGCTTGTGTATTTGCAAAGATATTCATGGCATGTACCATCCCGGACTAAAACTTACTTGTCTTTATATTTAGTAACAACATCTAGAATTTTCTTCATTAATTTAGTAAGTTTGGGTGGATTTGGAGCTAGTTTTTCTACAGGAGGTCTTCCACGTCGTTTTTTAGGCGTATCAGCATCTTTACCTTCACCTTTACGTTTTCTGGGTTTACGCGATTTAGCTGGAGGAGAATCTTCAATATCATCTAAACTACCATCTTCAATGGCCTTAAATACAAACATCAAATATGGAGTAAACTTAATTAACAATTTAAGTAAATATTTTGTGCAGCTTGAATCAAAAGAGTGGCCTCAAGTCACAACCATGTTCTATGTTTATTTTAAGGTATAACTGAATAAAAGTTTGACAAAATTATTTTTCTTAGAATTTGATGTCATTATCAAAGGCAATTTTCTTCAGAAATTGTGTTATAAATCAAGTAAAATCAACAAAACATTGGGTAAACTGTCCTCACTTCTGCACCTACAACATTGAGTACCTACCCTTAACCATTGTTTTTCAGTGAGAGCATCAGAATAATCAACTTCTTTCTTTGATCTTGATCCACGTCCAAATAATTTATCTTCTTCTTCCTCACATGTCAATCTATCAACTTCTGATACATCTTTCACCATCCATGATGGTAACTCAGTTTCTTCTATTAATCTTGGTTTACGATGTCCTTCTCTAGATTCTGTTCTTCTTCTTTCTATGTCCATTTTCTACAACAGAACAGAACATAGACCATAAACAGAAGAAATATTGTCATATGAATAGAGAATATATTGGGAAATTTTTGCAAAAGATCATTACTATCAAACTGTATATTCAAATGTTCCTCGAGGTAAGAAGATTGCTACAGAGAGTCAGTCCATTGTTAGCTTTCAACCCCTACTATCAAAGTGAATATCAAGTTACCTGATAAATTTCAAATTCTTCTTCTGATCTAGCTATCATTTGATTAACAGTTTCATCATCTGGCACTTCATCTTCTTCCTGTTATAAATAAGATATATTATTATATATTGGAAACAAAACATTCCATATATTTTGCTGACTAACATAAATCTAAACAAAAGTTTAACACTACTACAGGACTCTGTGTCAAATACAAATTTCTCTTCACATAAACTGACAAAATTGTTGAAAAAAATTGAAAATAATTTTACTGTTTAACAAAGAAACTTTCAATAAATAAGCATTTGACTCAAATATATTTATTGCACAATGAGAAGGTCTCTCTTCCATCTGTCAAACATGTTATAAGTAATTTATAGCATGTTTTTCTTCGTTCTTCAGCTCAGTTAACTCATGAACACTGTGCCCTACATATTACTTCATTAACGGGACAGGTTTGCCATTGTCGGGGGTTGATTTTTGTCTTGAATGTAAGGAAATAGTCTTCAGAAGTACTAGAAATGTCTGAAAGTCGCGTAATTCCTTCAGAATTACCTCAAATTATGAAATTCTCTTTTTATTTCTATATATGTCTTTTCTATATATGACAGAGTCTCAAGAAAAGACGAGTCATCTTTTTAACTTTCAAACTCCGATAATTCTGGACACACATTTCTGAGACTTAAGTACAATTGGTCAAATGGATGGCAAACATGTCCCTTTAATATCTACTCAAAATGAGTATTTATAGATTTAGAATCTCACCTCTTCATTTTCATCATCTTGTGTCAAAAGTGAGTTGAGGAAATGACGTCTTTCCATACCTGTAGATTTCTGGTCAAACATACCAGCTTGAATAACTTTCTCATCAACATTTAACTTATATCTAGCCTTTGCCAGAATTCTCTCTTCCACGGAATTCACTGTCATCAATCTTAATACTCGTACCTCTTTCTCTTGTCCAATACGATGAGCACGATCTTGAGCTTGTAAATCCTGAAATATCATTACTTCTCATGAACTATGATCCATGTATGAACAAAGAAACAATAACTTTCCTTAAGGAATTGGTTGGTGGGTACACTATACATCCTACAGTACAGTATCAATGTATGGTATTTTAATGACAGCTATCTGTATCCTATTGCCACCATTCCGAAACGATACTGATGTAAGTTGTCAAAAGCAGTTTTAAAGACTGGTCATTAAGACACCCACCAACGACATTATATAGACTTTCACTGGTTAAGCTTACTTATGATCCATACTGGTAATAAACACTGGACTCATGTAAGAGTGTAAGCGGACAATTTACAACTTATTCAACTGGCACATTCATGAAGATTAATGACACCTACCTGATGAGGATTCCAATCAGAATCAAAGATAACAACAGTATCAGCTGTCTGTAAATTTAAGCCTAATCCACCAGCTCTTGTTGATAGTAAGAAGATTGAATAGGGAGAATTAGGACTGTTAAATAACTCTAATAAATGTCCTCTATCATCACTCTTTGTCATACCATCTAATCTTAGATATCGGAACCCTGCAAATATACAAATGATATAGTAAATTACAATGAGATCTCAATTCATTCATTTCCTCTCTAATAATCGTTTGCAAATACAGGACATCAAATGAAACCCGAGGGTCAACAGTAAAGTTTTCACACTGAGCCGAAATTCAGAACCAGTTGGCAAATATTTGATAAAATTTTTGTCCAAATGAGTCAAATGAAACTAATAAGTCCAGGGATTAAACAGAAAAGTATCCACACTTAACCAGAATTTAGAGTCAGATAGAGAATATTTGATAGTAACAGTAAGCTTACCTCTTGCCACAAAGAAATCTTCTAGAATACTCATTAAGGCTGTCATCTGACAGAACATTAAAACACGATGTTTCTGTGCCCGTAATTTAGGTAAGATTCTATCTAATAATTCAAACTTTCCTGATGCTCTATAAATTTCTGGTCTGAAATGTAAAATATTTCAAATTGTTGAATTGATAATCTTGTCATATTTTCTTCCCCTTACTGAAATTAGTTCTGAACAGGTTCCATCTGTTAAATTCTAGACTGAACCTAACGAAGCCGAACTGGATATGTTCTGAACCTTGTTTTCTCAATTCCATGAATCCCAAATGCACAGAACTAACTAATCAAGATGTTGAAGACAATGTATCTATCTCAGTACATTACCGGTATACAGGGTTCTATAGTGATTTAATTACCAAACTTAATCATCCTAGAGTCCAGAAGCAAATTGTTCAAAAACTAAAGAGATTTGACAGAATTCCACCATCTTTGAGTTTCAACTAGATTTTATGAAATTAATATGACCTACCCATTAATTATACCACCCTGTATGCCAATATGTTCAGCAAAAGCTTCTTCAATATGTTGAAATATAAAGGGATGGTTACAGATTTTACGCAACTGCATGATGGTATTCATGAGTGTCTTGGTACCACCCTTACCCTAAAAAACAAACAAAAATATCATTTAATCCCAAGTTGTCTACAGAAAAAAGCTTGTGTTTCACTACATGTCTACAAATCTAATTCCACTGTAAAAAAAAAAAGAATTTTAATAAGATAGTTCATATGATTACTAAATTGAGTCATTTGCATACTTATCATAACCTATCATATTGTTTTTATGAACCTGTGTTATGAACCTGTGACCAGACCTGTTGTTTGATAAAAGTAATTCTGGTACATCTCAACTGCATAATAAAATATTTTCAACAAGGCTGCAGGATTACTCACCTTTTATGGACTTACTCTTATATCAAATACATATAATTACCTTTTTATCTTTCTCTGAGCCATCAGTGAGAACAACTCCTTTATGTTGCATGTGTTTATATAATAATCTTTGAAGAGCAGACATTTCACACTTTATAACATATTCAACCTAAAATAAACCAATATAGATTAGATATGTCATCATTTATAACTGATCAATTGGGCCCTGTGTCAAAAAAATCTTATGATATATCTAGTGGTAAGAGTGGTATTCTCAATGTAAATTTCCATAATCATAATCAAAACCAATTCTTATTGTATTATATTTTGAGAAATATTCCCAGAAATATTCTAACTTTAACAGTGACATAAAACATAATAATTATATTACTTATTGACTCATATGATTGTAGTGACAAAATTGACCATTAAATTAATGATTTAAAATTTAAATCCAAATGATGTAGTCATAGTACTAATAATAGTGAAGTATTGGCCCACAATGAATTTATAAACAAACCTTATCAGGTAACTGAGACTCGACTTCTTTCTTTAATCTTCTCAATAAGAATGGACGTAAGACTTTATGTAAACGTCTGATAATCAACAATGTTTCTTCTTGATTCAATTCAACCTAAAACAAAAAAAGAACAGTAAATAATTAGATATTAGATTGACAAACAAGTTCCTATATAAGCACTATATCAATAGCACCAGTTAAAAGTTCAACACAGTCCTATACTGAATGCTATTACCAACTGATTTAAAACGCCCCTCATTAGATGATTTCAAAGAAAATAGAGATAAATAACACTAGCTGTCAATCAAAGTGTCATGTGATTGAGATATTCTTAATGAAGAAGTATACACTTAATAAAAAAAATAATTTGATAAAAAAAGTGGGTTAAGTTCGAAGGCATGTTAGAATTTGATGTCATTGTTATTTTGAGAGTTGCTACAAGTCAAATACCAGCCTCTCCTACATAAATCTCGAAATGAAATAGAGTATTAATACTCTAAGGGGGATTTAAATGAAGTAAACTGTTAACAAACCTTTTCTCCAGTAGAAGCAAATGGAGCATTAAACCACTGTTCAAATGTACTGACAGATTTAAATATAGATGGCAGTAAAAAGTTTAATAAAGCCCATAATTCAGGTAATTTATTCTGTTGAAAGAAAATATCAAGGTTAGACAATAGATATACTTCCTTGTAAAGCAGCTTGACATAAACTGAACGTAAAATGTGATTGGTAAAAATATAAATGATGAAATAAGACGAAAAAATATTTTCGCTGTAAAAATAGTGCTCAATACATCAATTGTAGAGCGATATAGAAATAAATATTAAATAAATATTAAACGATTTGGCTCGTCTTCACCATTATCAGAGTTATGCCCTTGAGTAACATATCGATCAGTAAAATAAATTATACCTGTAAGGGTGTTCCAGTCAGTAAGAGTCTATGAGGACATTCATAATAGCTATTTAATATACATGTTAATTTACAATGATGATTCTTCATTCGATGGCCTTCATCTATTATCATGTACTTCCAACGTAGCTGTAATACATTAAATTATTATGAAAGATGCTGCCTAATAACTAATCTTAGGTTGACAAATTTCTCATCATATAGAGATCTTCTTGTATTGAAGAATCATGTTTGGTATTTAAAAACCATCATCAGTAAAGCTTTGGAAATAGGATTTAATTTCTTATATCAAAACTTGGGATGATAGTGTATAATAAAGAAACTGGCTTAAAAGTATGAATAAAAAGATGAAAAAATGACACCTAAAAACTAAATTAATTTTATTAGCCATGTGGATTCAAATTGATAAACCATGCTGCAATGTATCATTAATTTATAGACACAGCTTCATGGAACAACAATCACTATATATCGTACTCACAATTGCTAAATGCCATTCAAAGACTGTATCATTAATTGTCAATATCAAATGAACCTATGGACAGCAATAAATACCATTTAAACCTACCTTAGAAAGCACAGCCTTGTCTTTGATAATATATTCATAAGTGGTCAGTAAAACGTTAAATTTGCCTGATTTAACAGTTCCAGATAAACATCTTCTAGTCATAGGACAACCTTTATAGGCTATTTTAACTACTGACGGTGCCCATCTATCAAACTCCATCAACCAATTGGATAACGTTCTGAAAGAATTGTAAAACTTATTTTTAGGTTATGAGTTTGAAGGACAACGATCTCCTTGAACTGGAAGCATTCCCAACAGGCGATTAATTATTGTTGACTGATTAACCACCACTGCCCGACAGGGTTTTGTGACTTATTGGCTGAACCTGGTTGTTTACTGTATGAAGTTGGTTAATTTCATTTTATTTTTTTATTAATTGTAATTTGTTGTTTTGTATGTCCTGAATTACTCTTTCAGCATTTCAAAGTGTGACAACTCTGACTAAACTATGGCACATGTAAATATAGTAATCAGTCACAGCCATTCAAGCTTTAGTACTTTGGCTTCTGCGGTACAAAAGCAATCTTTTAGATATAGAGTGCCAGATGTTGGGAATATTAAGCCCGCAATTGTATGTATCCTTCCACTTGCTCTAATGGCAAGAGTCCATAAATGATTCTAAGAGATACAAGGATAATACACACATCAATACAATTGATAGTAGAGTAAACAACTTACGACAATGGTACTATAATAAGATATGGTCCATTGACTCTTTTCTTCTCCATCAAATATGTAATCAAAGCTATGGTCTGGATAGTTTTACCTAAGCCCATCTCATCAGCCAATATACCATTTAGATTGTTATTATATAGTGATACACACCATTCTAATCCAGCAATCTAAAATACATCAGTTAAACTATTTACTAATAGGGGTTAATTTTGATAACATTGCAAAAAAACCAGTGCTGTTGGACAGTCTACAGAAAATCAGATGTTATGCATGATGCCACCTATTCTGTAGCTTTATATGTCAATCCAAATCTTATCCTGAACATAATGTGATGCTGAATGAATCTAATTCTTATCTTGAACATAATGTGATGCTGAATGAATCTGAATATTATCCTGGACATAATGTGATGCTGAATGAATCTAATTCTTATCTGAACGTAATGTGATGCTGAATGAATCTGAATATTATCCTGAACGTAATGTGATGCTGAATGAATCTAATTCTTATCTTGAACATAATGTGATGCTGAATGAATCTAATTCTTATCTTGAACATAATGTGATGCTGAATGAATCTAATTCTTATCTTGAACATAATGTGATGCTGAATGAATCTAATTCTTATCTTGAACATAATGTGATGCTGAATGAATCTAATTCTTATCTTGAACATAATGTGATGCTGAATGAATCTAATTCTTATCTTGAACATAATGTGATGCTGAATGAATTCTTATCCAGAACATAATGTGTTGCTGAATATTTTCATACACATTCTGATCGAAGCAACTGTTTTTAAACCGGCATCAGTAGCTCTCATCTTATTTATTGCAATGACCAGTAGCGTAAAAATTACCTGGTATTCTTTGAGGTTACCATAAACCATAATAGAAGGTTGTTCTGTAACCTTTTCTCTAATGGTATGGGCTATACCATAATAGTTCAATGATTCACTGTCTACATTGTATTCATCATCATCTCTTGCTGGTCTATAATTATCAGTAAAAAATAATCAGCTTGGATAACATAAAACAGTGGGTATATGGAATCACGCGCAATATTGAGGAAATATATAATTATGGCTATCAATTTCATTCAAGTACAGTCAAGTACTTCTTGTTGCTGTCATCTTAAAGGCTTACAATTTGCATAAGACATACTAAAAAAACACCCAGTTTGGTTGGAATAGCCAAAATGTAAATGTACAATCCATGCGACCAAATCAACTATAATAACAGTTATTATAGCTGATAAAACAGTACTCTTGATCAGTCTTTTAATAGATATACTTACTTGACTATCTTGGGCATTTTTGGTTCATCATCACTCTCATTCTAGAATTTTAAAAAATTGTATTTAAATAAGAAAGTGTCTAATATGGAACTATATACTTTTCTCTAGGATTTACATAATTTGGGATTTTTTAATCCAAGGTTATTTCAACTACGTATATAGTCTCCCAGAGCATCGCTGAGATCCTGACCTGACAATCTTAAAGAAACCTGTGTGAAAGGTAATCTCGCCATCTGCCTTGGTGCCTTGTTTAATCTGGATTATGATAAATTCAGGTTCAATCAATGGAGAGAAACTTACTTCTTCTGATTCTTCTTCTTCTTCATCATCATCTTCATCATCTTGTACTTCATAACTATAATAAATATATCAATAATAATATCAATAACAGTCATACACTTAAAATGGTCTGTTTTTCTTTGACAGCAAAGAGAAATTCAGTATTGAACCAACGCACTGACTGGTAAATTCCTTGCTTACAATACTCCCCAAATATCTCACTGAATTTGATGTGTTCTTATATCATCTTATTGGTATTAAATACAATATCTTACTAGCTTCATTATTCCTATTTAACTCAAGTAGCATACAGCATTAAATGATACCATGGGAAATAAAGTATGTCACATCCGTATCTCTTCAAATGTATATTATTTAGTATTTATTTCATTCATCTTGCAATATACAACCTGATTGACTATTTAGATAGGACATGGCCTGTCTGACCCTATCAGATACTAAAAACTAATCTATTATTATGTTCACATGTATTAAACAAGTTGCCATCTGAAATACAGTAAACCATGCAAACCTGGTACAATGGCACAATTTTGTGGTTTGCTTTCTGTCAATCTTAACTAGCACTGATATCAATTAAATATAAATATACCCTGGATTACGTTCCATCCATTCATCTAAATCTCTAGCTAGTGGTGCATCATCCCCAGATAGAATATTACCAGTAGCTGTATGGACCACTGTTACACGTTTCTCAGGATTACTCAGGTTAGATGATTCGTCTGTTGGTTGCTGTAAATAATAATAAGTAAACAATCTTATAGCCATGCTACATTAAACAGACCACAAGTAGTAAATCATTCTGTGTATCAGAAATTATCAAAATCTGTGTAAAGTATACAGGGAATTATATACGAGAATATAAACAATAATAAAAAATTCTCACTGTTAAAATAGTGCTCAATACATTATTTGTAGAGCGTTATAGAAATAGGAAGTACAGATGCATGCTGAAATAGGTCAGCTGTCTGAAGATCGCTTAGCGTGTAACTCTGAGTAATAACACATGTTTTTTAGGTTCTGTTTAAATATACCCGGGTAGGTATTATTTAGATTATTGGGACCACCTATCATATAATGTGAATGATTTTCATTCCATTTATCAAGGAGTTAAATCCAATTGATTTAAATCTACTAATAGTGAGACTGTACACTCTACATTCAGTGAGTACCTAAAGCTACATCAAGCATAATGTACAATAAAAGTGATTAATTCAAGCGTTAAAAAAGAGCACTATCTACACTAATGTATATAAAATGAGCAACTAAGTGCAGCATGGTAAAGTTCAAGTTCCAAATAAAAGGATACTAAAAAGTAAAAATATTCAAAAACATCATAAGTTGCGAATTAAAGAATTCTCTAACACAAAAAACAATAAAATTGATAAGATTAAGACTTATGCTGTAATAACAAATCAAATATTAAGCTCCATTTAAATTATTTAAAAACAATAAAAACTAATATAAATAATCTAATAAAACAATTCAAACAATATTCAAGCTATCAATTTCAAAAATTCAACTCAATAAAAAGCACTTTCTGTCAATAGTAAAGTATACAAGCTGAAAGATGGTAACAAATGAGCATAAATATAGTAAAATATATTAGAACAGGAAACTAAGATCTGGTTATTTTGGCTGCCTACATATATGGCAGATAACTTACCTCTACTGGCTGGGCTTCAGCCCCTTCCTCAAGCTGCAAGTGATTGAACATTACATTTGAAATAAATGTCTTAGAAAAACAGATGAATGATACAAGTTGCACTTTTCAGTCCCTTTTTAAATTCAGTTTAGGCCTGCGATACAACCCGATTAAAAAAAATTTTGTCTAATTCGTTTCTCTAATCATCAGTTTTCATGCATTAAAAGTATCAAATGATTTTTCCTTCCTTTTGACACCAAAAAATCTGTGTCTTACCTTTGGTGTCTTTTTCTTCTTCTTGACTCTCATTTCCTTCTTTTTCTTTCTCAAATCTTCTTTGTGTGAAACAACTAACTTGGTAATATTAGAGATATATTCATCAGTTTGATCCAAAAGATAGGCCAAACGATGATCTTTCTTCTGATCAATCAACTTTCTATAGCCCTCTTCATCTTCAGCCTATTGCAAACATAAAAAACAAGTAGTAAATAAATTGAAATTCAAACTATAACAATTCCCCCATGATGTTCCGAAGAAATTACACAGTGTATAGTGTTTTATGTTCTATACATATGACAAAATAGCTTCTAAGCTGGAATGATCAAATGACAATAAAGATTACTTCCCAAGTTTTGAATCATTTCAAGTGTAATTGTTACTCTTAGCAAACAAAAGGAGACGCACCAGAATGATGATAAATAACGGTATAGAATTTTATATTGTTAGTAAAATCGCAACATTTTAAAATACTGAAGTAGTGCCATATCATGATATACGGTAATTATCATGATATACCGATAACTTTTTGTCCAGACAAGATTATCCACACAATTTAAACTTACCATCAAACGTCTCATACGTTCTTTCTCAATTCTTTCTTGTTCCTTTTTCTGTTCTCTTTCAGTATTAGTATGATAAGTTGTAACAGCTTTATTAACTTTACCAATCTTAGCTTGTACATTACGATGGAATTCTTTAAAGTCTTTAGCATGCTGCATTACTGCATTCAAATATTCCTAAAAATTAACATGATCACAATTGGGTCACACTAAAAATAATAACATTCATAATATTATTATTTGTTGAGTAGCTTACCATTCATATTTATTATCTACTGATATATTTATATAACCTTCAGATCTGTACATTAACTAATTGTGTTAATTACTAATTTTTTGTAAAACTTGTTACTTTTGCCATATGTGTCATACATTCCATTGTTTAAACAGTCTTTAAGTTTACTGAGGGATTATTCATAAAGATTTACGGAAATCTCATTTTCAGTGGAACACAAAATGATTGTTGATATTCAATACCTGATGTTTTTGCCTTCTCTTTCTCTCATGTTCAACCTTCTGTTGTTTTTCTAGTTTTTCTGTAACCCTTGATTCACGTAATGATTGCCGTTTGTTGCGTTTATAAGCCTTGGTATTTAATGCTGTTTCTAAGGTTGTGTCTCTTCTCATACAGGCTACAACTTCTGCTCTTAGCTATAAAATATAACCCCATTTGAAGCAAATAAATCAACACCAAATCCAAAGATATTACAACCTTAAGGAGGAAAGAGGTAAATCTAACCCTAGATTGTTGACCGACTCTTGACTGATTACGAGTGGAATTCTATTGGAATTTCATGATAAATAATTAATTAAGTGAAACATTAAATCAATCTAAATTAAATTAAGTATTTGTGAACCATAAACAATTTCAGTTATTGACTATATTCAGATTTCATTTGCTCACTAAGGTCTATGACCAGGAAGTCCCCGAAAAAAGTGGTGACAGCTTTTATATAACTTAAATAAATTAGACAGTAGATTCTTCTTCTTTTAAAGCTATGTCAAAGAAAACATAAAATGTTAACCTACAGTTCTCTGATAATTCAGTAGTCTTAAAGCTCTCAATTCTATCATAGCATTAACTTTAATATCATCAGACATAGTGGCTGGTAAATTAGATAATTCTTGAATACGCTGACTGATCCTTGCCGAAACCCTGAAAAACATATTCCAAACATTTATTAGACAGACATAATATAATATAGAAATACTACAACAAAAATGAATGTTACTTGTTACTCAGAGTTTTAAGCTGAAGTCAATCTTATGAACAGTAACTGGCCAAACCATAAAATTTGTGAAAATCACACTCCACATCCCAATCCAATTTATAGGCAGGCTAGTTGCATACAATTCTAAACGATGATAATTAATGAACCTCAGCATCATATAAACACAAAAATGGCTGGTATTCACTACAGTTATTTGTCAAACTTTGAATTTTTTTATTCCAGAAAATTAAAAGTCTAGTTAAGTTTACCTGTTTTCTCTTTCATTTAGAAGTTCAAGAGGGTCAAGACCTTTAGGCTTTTCTACAGGAGCCACACGGTTCTGTTTCTGTTGAAGAGCCATCATAGCTTGTACTGACGGGGGTGGTGGGGGTTGATTTGAAGGGGGTTGAGGTGTGCCGGATGTTGGTGGTTTTGTACCATCTCCTTCAGTAGGTTGGGTTGTATCTGTAGTACTAGATCCATCCAAAGATTGAGGGGGTCTCCCCATTGTTTGCATCTGAGGATGTCCTTGAGGTCCTTGATTCGGTCCCAGTCTCATCTGTTGATGCATGTCACCTATATAAAGTAAACACACAACCATATAGCATATTTCTGAGCCCTGTTTCACAAGTAAGATAATACCCAAATTTAAAGCAATACAGTAATCTGATTGGCTGATAAATTAGACTTAAACTTCAGTGATTGACCCATCAGTCTCAGTCAACTGGGACACTAAAATCTTCTTATGATTTTTGGAAACTGGAAACATATCCAATTGTGTAATTAAATAACTTGAAGTTCTTTAAATACTTGTAGAATACTCACCTTGTCTAGGAAATGGACCTAAGGATCTCTTTCCTTCTACAGCTAATCTCAAAGATTCTGGGATAGGTTGATTTCTTGAGATTAGTTTATAAGCCATGATCTGTGCTCGTAGTTGATGTAACTGTGGAGTAGCGAAGGATGTAGTTCTTGGCATCCCACCTGTATGATACAAATAACATTTTTACATGTGTCCATCTAAATCAAATGCTGACTCCTAGTGTGAATCATGAAAGAAGAACTTGGAGCATAATTCAAGAGAATAAAACAGGCTAATATTATGATAGTTGGAAGTCAATTTGGCTTGTTTTGAGTCTTTATCTTAAGTGAATGATGTGTTACATACCTTGAGTACCATCAATAGATTGATTAGGTGGTCCCATAGCAGCACTTTGTACATTTGGTACACCAGTTGAGGGTGGGAGACTAGTTGGTGGACCATTATTCATACCACTAGGATTCATCGTATTCATTCCCATTCCACTTGGTCCACCTTGAGGCATATTAGAATTAGGATCATTCATATTGTTAGGAGGCATGTTAGGTCCAATAGTAGTATTAGGTCCACCTGTGCCTGGACCCATATTCATTACTGGTGGTCCATTCATTCCCGGATTCATTCCACCAGGAGGCATATTAGGATTGTTCATACCAGGTCCCATGATAGGACCAGATGACATATTATGAACGCCCATATTATTTGTAGGTTGCATGCCAGGCATTGATTGTGACTGACCTTGCATTCCCATTGAAGGTCCACTGCTCATTCCTGGGTTTCCACTGTTATTTCCCGTCATCCCTGGCTGCATACCTTGTGGTGAAGGGCCTCCATGCATTCCTACAATTAAAGAAATACATCACATCTAGTGATCTGGGACAGATATCAGATAATCATTGCTTAAACTATTCCAAGATAAGAAGTAGATATAAAGTTACATATCATGTTAAAATACAAACCTGATTGCGGACCAGATGGCATGTTTTGACCTTGAATTCCAGGAGATGGTCCAGTTCTCATGACTGGAGATGGAACAGCTCTCATACCAGGGGAAGGAACTCCTCTCATTCCAGGTGAAGGGACACCAGGCATTCCGGGGGAAGGCCCTCCAGGCATACCACTACTTGGACCACCTTGCATTCCAGATTGTGGGCCTTGTTGCATTCCTTGTTGATTGTTGGAACCCATATTATGAGAACCTGGCATATTATGCATTGGCATGCCTTGCATTGGTCCACTAGGCATATTTTGTTGGGGGTTC
Organism: Lottia gigantea; assembly: GCF_000327385.1. Classification (NCBI taxonomy): domain Eukaryota; kingdom Metazoa; phylum Mollusca; class Gastropoda; family Lottiidae; genus Lottia; species Lottia gigantea. Next base: position 14,086 of record NW_008708823.1, on the reverse strand, counting down.
ATTCCCTGTCCAGACATCCCAGGACGACCCCTATTTCCCATGTGAGTATATCTTTGATCGTCAGACATATTTTTATCTTCTATTTTGTTCATTGGCTGAAAATAAATAGGAAACAATTATAACAGTAACCTTACATATTGCATTCTTGAAATGCTCTGTATAAATAATGAATTTAAAGACAGTCTTCAATATATATTATGTTATATAATGTTATGCATAATGCATAATAGCACACATAAAATATCTTGAGCAACTTTAGAACTTAAGAGATGCTCTATGGTCTGTATGAAAAACACATAGTCAAGTCAGTGCTTGCTAGTTGGACACTATATTAATTTGAATACTTTGTTCGACTTACATTTTGAGTATAAGCAGGCATTTGACCAGAACTGGCCTGATTATTCTGATTTTGATTCATCATACTTGAATCCTCAGAAGCCATGATGGCTTCTACTACTTTTCAGTCACTTTTCTACTATTCTGAAATAAGAAAAAACACATATATATCCTAATGATACCAGTAGTCTGATTCAAAACATCTAGACAGGTTTAGTCCTTGTTTTCAATCATGCCTGAATTCGAAAAATATGTTTGATCGACTGCCTGTAGATCCTTAAAGAATTAACGCACATAAAGGATCTTGCAATTATTTGAACCAAATGATTATGAAACAGCATCATTATTTTTAAGGCGGTTTTCCACTAGGCCTACACTTCTAAAAAAGGTAAGAACTAGATTCCAGACATTAACTAAGACAAGACTATGCCTTCTCATCATGAGACTGTCGCTTTCTTCTCAAAATTCAATAACAGGCGAAAGCAGCCTGATCCTTAAGACAAAAAAGATTACCGGAATGGGAAAACAGCTTTGTTACTTAATCCAGTCATATATCTCAAACTGATGAATTTGAAGCAAGCCAACAACAGCGATATTGTAAAAGTAGAAACTTCCCAGATGACAAAAAAATGAACAAAGAATGCAAAATGAACACCATTAAAAATAACATGTTGTAGCTTTCCCGTGGTTATATTTCGCAAAGTTTAAGTTACAAAAATGCATTAAGAGTGCCGGTAAGTTACGCGTCACGCTTAAAACCAATACTCACTATGTTATTAGTCAAATATAATGAGTTACAAACAGAGTTTATGAAAGACGATAATTTTGTCTAGCTCGTCATACTGCGCATTCATTCTTGCGCAGGCGTTCAATTCTTGAATATCCAGTCGTGGTACTGTCAATGGAGAGTCGATTTACCCGACAGTCTGGTATAACCATTCCTATCAAAATAAATTTAGGTACCTGAAATTTATTGATATATTACTGACGAAAAGTGAATAAACTAGCTAGTATTTAGTCAAATTAACATAAATCCAGTATAGGTTTATGAGAAGAACATAAACAAAGACATATTATGCCAAAGACAAATAAAAATCATCGACCGGAAGTAATAAGTTTCTACATTTTCAAACAGTTATGCCCCCTCTTTCGCTCTCACGTTAAAGTTGTGTGCGGGTCAAGGGGTCGGTCAGGATTTATGGATATACTTATCCTTTCTATAATTTCTGCAACGTTTCAATTCACATACAGGAATCTTTATCAAGCATAAAATAAATATTCACGTATGTAAATTGAAACGCTGCAGAAATTAAGGAAAGGAGTAGTATATCCATAATGTGTTCTTATTCATTTTAATATTTAATGTTCTACTTCTATCACGAACTTCCATTTTAACACAATATGAATGAATGCATGGCCTTGAATGAGAGCGCAGGTTATTGATAAAATAACAATAAAAAGAAATTCAAGCTGATCTGTATGTAAGGCAAACTACTTTGTCTTCTAATCATTAGAATAGGCCTAGTCCTTGCCAAAATATATCGGACCTTATTTCGGACAGTACCAAATTGGAAAGCCTGTAGCCTACGCAAAATGTGGGATTCGCCTTGAAGAGTTGGGGATGAGTAGGCCTACTTTTTAAATACTGTACGGTATTTAATGTTGTATGGTTAAAAATTTTACTGTACGGTTTATTTTTGTAAGGGACATTTTGACACATTTAGCTGTTTTAAAAGAAAGATTGCCACAGTGCACAGTTTGTAGCTAAGAAATGTACGGTTTCATTTTTTATTCGTTAACATTTTAAACGTTATATTCTAAATTTCCGTGGTCCGCCTGTTAGCCATAAGTTCCGTTGGACATGATAATTAGCTTCGCACTCGTAGATATCCATCGAAAATCGAAATGCTGTGCATGGTTGTTAGGCTTTATAAATGGTTAAAAGGTTTTGGTCACAAGTATCGTGCAGACGCTCTGACATGTCTATGCAATAGGCCTACCCGTGACTGTAGAAAATAATTCATATTAGCGAGTTGGCAAGTAGATAACAAGAAACGCTTTATAGATCTATATCAAAACCATTCAATCTTTTCAAAGAATGTCTCTTTCTACTTTCACTTTACAATTCCACGAATCTTACCTTTTCGTCTGAACATAGATGACAATGATATAGAATACCTGAAAGAGTAAGAAAAGGAGTTCTAATACGCATTCCTGGTCATGTATCTTAAGCAACGGTATGATCAGTATCATGTAACGTTGCTTAAGGAACTGATTGAAAATGTATAATGAGTGAAAGCATGGGCGTCCTTACATAGAAAAATTGAGGGACATCTGCCCCCAACCCCATCCAACCCAACTCTCGATCTCTCTCTCTCTCTCTCTCTCCTGGAAATATTGATAGGCGCCAAGGCAACAGATTTAAAAACTCACAAAATATGCTAAACTGAGCAGTTTTCTGAAAGGGGAGATGGGTGATTGTGAGAGGTGATGCACATAATGCCAATTAGTTTGTATTATTTTGACCTCTTGATTTGAAAATAAAATGAAAGCGTTGCTATGCTATGAGTAAAGTTGAATGAATAATCTGGGTCATAAGTATTGTGGTTAGCTTAGGTCACATTCAAAATAGTCAAGGTATTACTTCTTCATCTGATACCTTGACTGCATTGACACACTTTCTTGTTTCACCTGAGTTTGTGAGTGCATCAATGCGATTAAATTGTACAGCCAACCCGAGCCCTCAATAGAAAGACTTGAAGACTTAGTCATGAAATCGAGAACTCTGATTGGCTGTAGGCCTACAGTTCAATCAAATCGTTGGCCACGAAACTAGTAAGTGGGCCAAGGTAGAAGATGAAAACGTTATACATTGACCATAGACTCATTTGATTGAACCTTGTTCTGATCATTGGAATTGTTTTGGGCAAGGAGTTGATTACTTTTGCAGTGAGCATTTTCTGGGTATCGAATAGAAATTTGACAGATTAATCATCATGATTCATTCTGCTCATTATTGAATCAAAAAATTTAACAAAGCTGCTGTATGGGCGTATGTTTTCCCTGTCTGACAAGCTATCTTTATTTCTACTTTCACTTTACAAGCCGCCACAATTATATGAATCTTATCTTTTCATCTGAACATTATATTACAATGATAAGGGATACCACGAAGAGTAAAGAACTATAAGGGGGGTTAAAGATTTAATGAGAAACTGGCGAGGAGCGACATCCGACGTTTTGAGTTTCTGTTTACTGAGAACCGCATTATGATAAGTTATAAAATCAAGTATAGGCCTAATTTGTATGGAAGGGTTTTTGGGTCTAAATAAGATTTGTCTAACCCATTGTTGAAATGTTCAGAATGTCAAAATACTTATTATGATACTGTCAACTTTGTCATATTGCTTAAGTAAATTTTAATAAAACAAATGTGTTTTGTCATTTCCTCACTAATTAGCCTACACGTTTACATATCATTTTTGTATTATCATTTTAAACATATCATTTTTGTATTATCATTTTAAACATATCATTTTCTACATATCATTTTAAACATATCATTTTGGTATTATCATTTTCGACATATCATTTTCAACATTTCTCTTAGCAATATGCAAATGAGGTCAAAAGGCTTGGCTTCCAGAAAAACTGTTTTCACACACACTAATGCAAAGTTTCCGTGGTAAATAGCTTTAAGAATTTGCCAGTGTAGTACTGTTGTAGACGTGTCGTCTCTTGCCACTCTTGAACATTATATGCAGAACATTATAGTATACTCACCTCTAGAGCAGAGCTTTACTGTTGTTTGGGGTTTTTTTTGCTGAAAATGTATGACGATGAGCTGTTATTCCGAGATCTTTCCTTGGGAGGTATTAGCGTGTGTGAAAATTTTTTTTTGGAAGCCACGCTTTTAGACCTCATTAGCATATTGCTTAGAGAAATGAAAATGATATGTCGAAAATGATAATACCAAAATGATATGTCGAAAATAATATGTTTAAAATGATAATACCAAAATGATATATAAACGTCTAATTAGTGAGGAAATGACAAAACACATTTGGTCGCCGCCCAATACAGGTTCACACTTAGCTTTTAACCCCCGTAGCAATATGATAAGATATAATTTTGAGATGAAATGATGGAGGCTCACACACAGTTATAATGTTGAAATTTAATCGTTTAGATATGTTTATAATACCGAAATAACAGTGACATATTTATTTAAATGTAATTGAGAATGCACCATGATTTCAAGGTTAATTTTCGAAATTTATCTTTAGTAGGCCTAAATTACAAAGTTTTAGGGATCAATTTATTCTCGGAAAATTTAAATCTTTAATTAACAAAACCAGTAAATATTAGCCATGAGAGCATTTTCGTCCAAATTATTGAATGTGTCTCATGTCCTGTTTTGTCTTGACACAATTCTGTGTATAATTATAGCGTCATCATGATAATCATCAATATCATCATCATAATGATAACCATCAATATAATCAACATCATCATCATCATTATTATTATTAGTAGGCCTATTTTATTATTATCTGAATAACGATTAAAGAACTACATTAAGCTCAGTTGCATGTTGTGATAAATTATCGATTCAAAGCTACTATTAAACACTGGCGTGGTTAACACAAATCAAAGGTCAGTTCATCCAATGAACACGCTTCTACTTTCTACTTTTACTTTCATTTTACTGAAGTCCTATTTCCTAGAATTTATGCACACTGACTAACAGTAAGAACTTATCAGTTAACTCATCAGAATTGAGAAAAAGATCTGTTGAATAGGTTATCAAGTTATATTCTATTAACGATAATGTAAGCAGTGGAGAAAGGTAGGAAGTTGAATTATTTTATATAACAGGTCCCATTCATACAGCTATATGAAATTATTTAGGCTATATTTATATCTTCTATCTTGTAAAACGTTCGTAGGCCCTACGTCAATTTAAATGTTTTTGTTGTAGACTCATGTCTCGACAAGAAATTATTTCAACTTCATAATTAAAATATTAAACATCATAATTTATGTGATACATTTGAAAAATATAATACTCCTTACTCCGCCGTCTAGAAAAATCGTTTGGATAGGACAATAAACCGAGGCCCGTGATACAGGATGTGCACGTTAAAGATACCTCGACAGTTGGAAATTGAAAAAAAAAGCATGCTAATGCCACTGTCCTGGCAAAAATCTCTATTGTAAAACAGAGTTTAAAACATGTTGAGAGTATGTCTCTGAAATGCTCTGGATTCAAATATAAGTAGGTAATTTCCTATCAAATTGATGCATTCCAATGCTGAGTCTCTACTTGTGACCTAGGCCGGTGCTTCTATAAAAACAAGTATCCTTAATACGATTACTTATAGCTATATTTACCAAAAAAAGAAAAAAATCATGTTTAACAAATTTTATTATGAAATGGGACGATTAGCACATATATCTGGTCCCTGGGGCAATGGAGGTTTCCTGAGGTCAGATTGCCCTAACTATGTCTATGTGTATTGTGAAGTCATTTAAGTGTGGACTGTCTCGTTATCACTGCGTTTACATTTTGGAAATCAAGGTGCGGAGGTGGTGGGTCATTAACTATTCCAATATTTTTCAATCTTTAAAGGTTATTCCAATATTTTTCAACATTTAAGCAAGAAGGAAGTTTGTATGATTTAGAAGTAGGTTAACGGCAATGAACTAGTAAACGAAGGTTCGAATATTGTCCTTAGAAGTTTATTCGAGCCTGCCTCCAGTCTGGAGTCGGTTAGTCGCCACTTACGGTTCCAGTACATGAGTGTGCCTACACTTAACTCGGCAGCCTATGCCTGTCTCGTCAAAACCGAAAGTAAAATTTGCTAAAATACTATATAACATCATTGTGATCATTGATTATTAACAAAGGCTACAATCGTTATGTTTCAGTGTACCAAGATTTATCCTGGTAGCTTTCATTGAAAAAAACAACAACCATGGGTATGTCACTTGTTTATACCTCTCGTCGAACATGATATATTCAACATAGAGATCAATTTATTTTCAGAATTGTTGTGAAATATGTTATTTATCAATAGACATTAAACATGATGTTTTATGCAAACAGAAAATACAATGCAAGTCAAAATCTCAGTCTTATTAAAATGAATTAGACCAAACTTTCGCTCTTATTTTTATTATTTTAGCTTTAATTTTTAATATAGCCACTTCAGTTAGAGTCTAATGAAAACTGTCTTGAACGTTCGTCAAATAAATCTTTTGACCTTACTCAATGACGCCTGCTTTAAGCAAGCTTTAATCAAATTTTCTATCCTCTCCAGCACTGCAATGTTTAGCGATGTTTAGCGATGTTTATCAGATTACCAGAAGTTTGTTTAATTAGACTGTCAAAATCTGTAATGAATATTTTCCAATTTTTTCTTGGTTGATATTGCCTACATCGCGCTTTATTTCACGCTTCTTATCATTTAGAATCAGATGAAACATCGGATGGAGATTTCAGTGAAATTAAATTGCCTCCAATCATAGATCAATTGAAACGTCTACTAGAACAATATTCAGATGGACAGATTATTAAGGTAAGTTTTACATTGATATACTTGTATTGTTACTACTGTGTTGAAATATCTTCATCCATCTAGGCCGGGCTTTTGATTTTGAAAGGTGAAAATTGAGGACTGAGGACCACCAGCTGATAAGCAATATTATTTAAATGACCATCTTTAATTATGAATAGGAACTGATACAAAATGCTGAAGATGGTGGAGCTACAGAAGTTAAGTTTCTATACACTGGTAAAAAACACGAAGAAATTAAACATTCAATAAAGACATGGAAAGAAACACCAATTAAAATTGCTATGCAGGTAATCAAGAAATTAACAATAACAATAAATGATGACAATTTTTCAACCTAATTTAATTTTGTATACATTCTGGACTGATTTATGCCTCTTTTTAATTAGAGTTGCTCCCCTTCTAGTCCGACAAAGTTACATTCCTTTGTTGTCCTGGAGGTGAATCTGTTGGCATGGGCAAAAACAATTAAGAATAGTCTGTACTCTGTTTTTTTTTTATCTTACTGACCTCTCGTCCATGATTGCCCATGAATGTTTACTTTCTAGGCACCTGCTCTATGTGCTTACAACAATGGTATATTTACTGATAAAGATTGGAGAGGTATTGCTGCCATACAGTGTAGTCAAAAAGAAAACGAACCTTTGAAAGTTGGTAGATTTGGATTAGGATTTAAATCTGTTTTCCACCTAACAGGTACTTAAGTGCTCAGTTTTTCTCTCGACTCACTGTCCTCACACTTTATCTGAACATACACCTCATATCCTCACACTTTACCTGAACATAGACCTCACATTCTCACACTTTACCTGAACTTACACCTCTAACCTCACAATTTACCTGAACATAGACCTCACATCCACATACCTGTCTTGACGTTTAGTCATTTGAACTTTTTTTATTGCTGTCATTGTTTTTTTTTCAGATTTTCCATTGATAATAAGTGGAGACAAGGTAATGGTGATGAACCCATTAGCCAGTGTATCAAAGGTGGTATTTAAAAGAAAGCTTCGCAAGATCGACAGCGATTCCCAGGAGGCAATGCTAAAATTGATAGGCGATAAGTTTGGATTTTCAAAGCTCTGTTTCAAAGACAGATACCAGGGTACATTGTTTTGGTTCCCATTGCGAACAGAACCTTCGGAACTGTCCCGTGATACTTATACATATGAGAAAATTCAAGACATATTTCGTGGATTAAAAGATTTGGCACCATCTATTCTATTGTTTTTAAAGAAAATTGAATTTATAGAAGTGTCTGAAGAATCAGAGAATGATTTGATTTATCGAGTACAGATATCTGCCAAGAAAGAAGAGGACCTTCATCATATTCGTGAGCAGAGAGGAGATTTTTTACTCCAAGTTGAGGAATTGAATGGAAAATTGGCTAATGAATATTTTTTCCATTATATGAAACTTTCTATTAAATGTGAAGGGAAGAAATGGTTATCAGAAGAAAAAAATACAAAAGATTGGATAGTGGTAAATCATTATCATGGAGGATCTGTAAGTGATGGTCTACAGAGATTAATAGATGATGAAGAATGGTCTTATAGTCCATATGTCAGTGTGGCAGGATGCTTATCAAATTGTGATGAACAGTTTAAAGGACACATATATTGCTTTTTACCACTACCGTTAGAACGCACTAGCCCTACTGGCTTGCCAGTTCATATCAATGGGTTCTTTGCTTTGAGCCAAGATCGTCATCATATTAAATGGATGTCATCAGAAGAAGAAAAGAGGAACGGTCACTCGGAAAATTCTGTAGAATGGAACAAAATTTTAGCTACGGAAATCTTGCCCTTGGTATATTCAGAATTGCTAACATATTTGACTAAAGCTGGTATTGACACGAATACAATATATAAATTGTTACCTAAACCCGAATTGATTACTGAAAACTGGAAGATATTTATCAAACCACTTTTTAAACAACTCTACAAGAAAAATATCATCTTTACCAAGACTTCTGGTGGAAAATGGATTAAACCTGAAGAAGCTATTGTGTTGGTAAAGGAAGAATATCCAGATACTATTTTAAAGGTTATAGAAGATGTATATTTATTAAAGAAAACGAATGTAGCTTGTCTTCCAGATGTTTTTGTGGAATCTTTAAAGTCACATGGCCGGATTGAAGTATCTGATTCGTCATGTTTACATTCCTTTTTGATTAATCATGACGGTATATTTGACTTGATGGACATCAACCAGAAGATGAAACTACTAGAATATTTCATATCTAATGATATCGAAAAACTGCAAGGTCTGAAGATATTGCCATTAGCTAATGGTGATTTTCAAATATTGGATGCTGAAGAAGAGACTGTATTCTGGTGCGAAGCAGAGAGTTTGAAATTATTCACGGGAATGGAATCAAGGTTTCTGCTCAATGACCTTTCTCAAGATATATCTCAAAAACTGATAGGTATTCCAAATTTCATTTATATAATGTTTATTACACACAATTAAAACTTTGTTTTTGTGATATGGCTTTGTCTTCACTTTTTTATATTGCCCATATGTTTGCATATTGTGTCTTCGCCTCAGTCTGTAAACAGTGCCATATTTCATCTAATCTGAGCATCTGAGTGTTAGAATATTGGCACGGTGGTTGATGTTAATGATGAAAGATTTTTCTTTTACTGCTATGGACCGAATTGTGTTTTATAAGCAAGCTATAGACTGGATTGACCTTTTGAACCATTTTTGTTTTGAGTGAATATTATTTTCAAGGTAACTTGGTTCTTTTCATTTCAGATCGGTTCCAAGTTAAACAACTAATGTCTGAGCATATTCCAGAATTACTCGAAGAATGTATAGAGATTAACAGTTCAGGCATA
>NW_008708823.1:0-4279 GCF_000327385.1 Lottia gigantea | reverse complement strand
GTATCCAAATTTCATTTATATAATGTTTATAACACACAATTTATAACATTGTTTTAATGATATGGATCGTCATCACTCTTTATATTGACTATATTGTGTGTCCGCATCTAATTTGAGCATCTGAGCATGTAGAATATTATCACGAGGTTGACGCTGATGAAACATTATTCTTTTATTGCCTTGGACCCGATTGTGTTTTATAAGCAAGCTAGACTGATTTCAGTTTTTGATCGATTTCTGTTTTGAGTAAATGTGATTTTCAAGCTATCTTGGTTCTTTGCATTTCAGATCGGTTCCAAGTTAAACAACTAATGTCTGAGCATATTCCAGAATTACTCCAAGAATGTATAGAGATTAACAGTTTCAGGCATAAAGAGATCACACCACAAATTACTGATTGGTTGAATGTCGTATGGAAATATATACACAAAAATGAGGATGTTTTCCAGTTATCATGGATTTCACATTTACATTTACTACCATTTCATAAAGAAAACAAACTCATCCAAGTTGATTCAGTGTCTATTTTGAGTTCAAAAGAAAAGATGGACACTTTAGATCCACAGTTATCGAATTCTCTTGAAAACCTTGGTGTAAAGATTATCACCTCACTCTCTAATACAATATCAGCACTAGTGGAGGGTAAATTTGTACAGTATCCTACAACTGAAGGTATATTTAACTGTATGAAGAAAATAACGAGTAAACAACAAATAGAACAGTTTAACCAAGCTGCCTCAACCAAGGAAAGAATTCAACTTCTTGAAAAATTTACAAACCTTTCTGGTGACCAGGTTTTGCAGATATCTGAGCTTGTTCGAAAACTGGAAATATTTGAGGTGATGAACAGTAACCGGTATGTTTGTTTAAATGAGATAAATAAAATGTATTATAGAGGAAACCATCCTGAACTACCTATACCCTATAAACGTACTGTTATAAAATGTTCATCAGAGTCTATCAAGAAAGTAGGAAGAATTTGTGGTTGTGTTTTCTTGGAATATGAAGAGCTCATTGAAGATATACTATCATCATTACCCAGCTATAATAAGCCTGAACAACTTAAATTCATGGAATTCTTCCTAAATCATTTATCACATTTTGAAAAGGAAATTAAAATAATGAAGTTAGCCGGTGATATATGTTTTATAGAGAACAAGAGTGGAGAACTTGTGAAACCAAGAGATTTACTAGACCCAAGTTCAACGTTACTTAAAGACATGTTTCAACCGTGTGACTTCCCTTCTAATAATTGTGACATCAAGAAATTGAAGAAGCTGGGATTAAGATTTGAAGAAGATTTAACGGGAAAGGACATCTTGAAACTTGCTGATACAGTAATTGATGATGGAACTGGTTCAGATGAGATTTTCAAGAAAGGAATGGCTCTATGTCAATGGATAGACAAATACAACGATAGATTGGACCAGGGACTGATATATCTATTGACCTCAAAGACAATCTGCCCAATTATGAACAAGAGACCAGAATATTATCCAAAAACGTTACCATTTATGGGAGAAGATGCTATGTTCCAGTTTAAAAAACCACAAGATTTATTCAGCTGTAAAGATGCCAATCTAGTTGGTGGAGTAGGTGTATTATCTAATGAAGATATACCAAAATGTTTTATAACATATATCAAACCTGTAGATGGAGAAGTATTTGAACAACTGAAATTGGTTACACTAAGATACGATCCGAAAGATAAAATTGAATTCTTACCAGTTCTGAATAAAATATATCAATATATAAACAACACTAATCTTAAAATACCAGACGAAATACTAAACCAGAAGATAGTATGGACTGGATCCACCTTCCAAAAGTTATCTTATGTCTACTGTACAGAAAAGAAGGACGATCTACCATTACAACCATACCGATATCTACTGCCTCCTGAAATTAAGGAATACCGAAATCTATTTGAAAAGTTTGGATGCATGAAAGAGCAAAACGACCAAATGTTGCTGGATGTATTGAGTAATATCAGAGAGGAGCATGACACAAATCAGACCCTAGACGAATTGGATGTTTCAAAAGACACATCAATAGTTTTACAGATAATAAATAAATTGGCCAATTCACCCGAAGATTACAGTCAGTGTATTTTATTGCCCATCCATACAGATTCGTCCAAGTTGCTGTTAAAACCAGCCAGTGAGTGTACTGTATGTAATGAGTCATGGTTAAAAGATTTGTCCAGTATGAATGATGATGATTATGATGCAGGTGAAGATGAAATCTTCTATGTTCATAAGGAAATATCTTCTTACACTGCAAACAGATTTAATGTCCCTGCTCTAAATGATCGTGTATTATGTGATGCTGATAAATTTGATATGAATTTCGGCCAGGATGAACCTTTAACAACTAGATTGAAAAATCTTTTAAATGATTATACTGATGGATTTACTGTACCAAAGGAAATTATTCAGAATGCGGATGATGCTGGAGCAAGTGTTGTGAAGTTTCTATATGACGAGAGAACCATGCCAGAAGCACTGAAATGTCTGTTTGATGAAGGTATGGAACCTGTACAAGGACCAGCATTCTGGGCATATAATGATGCTAAATTTACAGACACTGATTATGAGAATATAACAAAGTTAGCTGGAGCCACAAAGAAAGATGATCAAATGAAAATTGGTAGATTTGGGCTGGGGTTTAATTCTGTCTACAACCTAACTGATACACCAAGCTTTATTTCTGGTGATACATATGTTATCTTTGATCCTCATGAGACTCATTTACAGAAATCTGGATTAAAAATCAAATTAAATTACCCCAAAAATCGGAAAATGAGACAGAAGATGAAAGGACAGTTTTACCCATTTGACGGAGTCTTTCAATGTAAAGTTCTGAAGGAAGAACAGGTCGACTTTAATGGAACATTATTCAGATTCCCTCTTAGAATCCAATCAGAAGCGGCTAAAAGTTTGATAAAAGACTTCTGTTACTCAAAACATGAAATGAAGGAATTCATTCAAAAGATTGCAGATGGATGCGGAAATCTGTTGCTGTTCACTCAAAATGTAAGAAAAATTGAACTTCATCATCTACATAAAGGAGGCAAACCAAATGACGCACAATTAATACTGGAAGTTACCAAATCATCTAATCGGGATAATATTTCTGCTCTGAAGATATTGACAAGCCAATACAGCCAGCGCCAAGACGGTCAACTTTCACAATTATCAGAAGAAATTGAAATTTTGGTATCAGTCAAAAGGACAGAAACGGCACAAGACTATTTCGAATTACCACATAATGAAAAAACTTTGACTTATTTAATAAGTTGGAGCTTTGGGAAAGATAAAGTAGTGAATGCAGCAAAAAGAAAAGAATTTAAAGGTCTTCTTCCTATAGCTGGAACAGCTGTTTTAAAGAACAACCAGGATGATGATACCAGTGACTTTGGATTTTATGATAAATCACATCTGTTCTGTTTCTTACCTCTACCAATACCAACGAGTTTACCTGCTCACGTGAATGGTTCATTTGCAGTACAGTCTAGTCGTAGAGATCTTGTATGGAAAAATGAAGATGATATTGATGTTCCTGAAGATGAATGGAATATGTGCCTGCTGGAAGATGCTTGCTGCCAAGCGTATCTATTGATGATGACAACTATGGCTAGAGATGTACCAGAGGAGAAATACAACAGACTGTGGCCCAATATTTCACAGTGTGTATCTAGACATGATAAAGTACTATCAAGACATATTTATCAGACAATTTGTGCAGGTGATTATAGAGTGTTCCAGTCTAACAATGAACCTGTTTCTATTTATAATGCCATCTTTCTAGATCCAACCTTAAGAGAGAAAGATGTTATTGGTGAAATAGCCCTTAAAGCATTATGTCATTTCTCCATAACGAGAATGGATTCCTTAATCTCACATTTTCATGGTGGAATTTCTGTGGTAGATTTACTTCCGAACGTTTGGAAACAGTTTAAAAGTGTTGGCTGTGAAGAAGTAATTAGACACAGAATGGTAACAATTGAAATATTCTACAGTTGTTTATTTTTCCCAACATTGACTGATAAGTTCTGGTCTCCAGAAGAAATTGATGAATTACTTCTTTACAGTTTTCAGCTGAAAAATGATAGAATTAACAAGCTGATAGAAACTAGTGACTGTATACCAACAAAACCAAACCATAAAAGACTTAAACCAAGCTTATTAATTCATCCAAATGGTGAGATATCAGAATTGTTTGATGAATCTGAAGAACGTTTTCCAGATGATACAAAACTAAAGACGGGTAGCTTTAG
>NW_008708822.1:7794-8962 GCF_000327385.1 Lottia gigantea | reverse complement strand
CAAAACCTTAGGCATTAAAGAAATAGAAGATAATTACGATGAAAACGTATGGAGAACTTGTAGAGATGATAATGCGATAAGGCAAGTTTCACCTCTAAAACTAAACGTTTTTCCAACCATTCCCGATTATTGTTTATACGCGTGGGATTGCGAAACATATAACGAAAATAAAGCCATACCTTATTCTTGCACGTTAATTAATTTAGAAAAACTAAGAAAAATGTTTAACAGAGTAAATAATCTCTTTCCAGATTTAAAGCCAACAGATCCCATTCCAGAAGAATTTTACAACAAACTCATGACTAATATAGTAGAAATATTTGTAGGTACAGATTGCATCGATCAAATGTTACAACGTTTAGGAAAAATAGATCAAACAAGAATAACATTAATTGCTCATAACGCTAGCGGTTTTGATAACTGGATCATGCTTAAAAATGCGAAAAAACTAACGCAATGTCCACTAGTAACAGCTAGAGGCATTCTGTCTCTACCTTTAACTAATTCATTCACCGATGAATATTTACAGAAAAAATGGAAAAGACAAAAACAAATAATGGGCAACTCTAATTATTTGCAAAATATTAATTTCATATGTTCCTTTCAACATGAAAAATCTAGTTTGGCGGCATGGGGAAATTCATCTAATCTACCGATGAATTTGAGAAAGATCGAGGATGTTAATATTGAAAATACACCAAAGATAATTGGGAACCTTTAAGACACGAATGGGAACCTTACGCTAAAAGAGATACGTTATGTCTCGGAGCTTGTTTGATGAAATACAATCAAGCAATGAAAGAAGTTGTATTTCAGAATATTTCCAATAATCTAACGTCTCCTTCTTTATCTTTAAAGGGTTGGTATTATTTATATCATTGCGATAAAGAAATGATTGAAGAAGAATGGTATGAAAGTACTAGAATGGTTCCGAAACACACCGAAAAAGAAAACGTAGAAAAAGTTTACTCACATACTCACCCTTTTATAAGATATTTTATCAGACAAAGTATTAAAGGAGGAAGAGTTTCGGCAAATCGAAAATCATTTGAAACGAATAAAATGGATGAAATTTGTAATATATTAAAGGAATACACAGAAACAGCAAGTGATAATATAATAGATTTATTCAAAGAATACAGCGCTAGCACGAAAGATAAAGCGGAGG
>NW_008708822.1:0-3045 GCF_000327385.1 Lottia gigantea | reverse complement strand
GAAGAAAAGCTATTTCAATATCTTTATTTAACGAGTTGAATATTCTCGTTTCTACTTCAATTGATGGTGTTATTACGGGTATGTAAAGTTGGAGATTCGTTATTTCTAATTTTGCATCTGAACCATTCTCTCCAAAGAATATCTTATCATCGTTGATTTCTCTTTGTAGATGAATTTTATATGGTAACCCTATTGAAACTTTTCTGTGTTCCAACAGACCGAATAAAGGATATAATTTCCAATTTACGTAATTACCCCACTTATTATTCTCAACAATATTATTGTACTGAAGTACTCGTTTTTCAAATCCATGATTAGCTGCTCATGCTACTCTTTCTATCGTGTTTCGAGCAACAACTCTCACTCTATCTAAATCAGCATCATTTGCAACATTTCTTATCGGTTCTTTTAAAACACTTCCATCACCAACATCGGGTATCCAACCTGAGACTGAATCGAAGTCTTTAGGATATAAAACTGTTTTCAACATTGTGTCGAATTCCCCAGGGTGTTTAATTGTTTCTATCGGATTTGAACCAGCTTCCAAAACCATCTCGCTAAATAAAGATGGAAAGAAATTGTTTTCTAACGTTGTATTAGTTTGTGGAACTTGATTCTGAGTTCCATCTTTAATTTTGAAATCGCATCTGAAATAAGCATATGAAAGAAGCAACCAATTCGATAATGAATTTATTTCGAAGGTAATTCTACCACCATCATTCAATTGGGATTTAGAACCAACAGTCGGTGAGATGATAATATAATCCTCTTTTTTCTTGTTAAACGAATAACGAATCGGATCGTATAATCTAAAGATTGGATCTAGTATTTTATTTGCCATTTTTAAGGTTTAAGTAGAAAATTGTTTTTTCTTAAACAAGAGTTATCTCCCTTCTACATTATTTTAAAACCAGATGTTATTTTTATATAAGGGTATTTTTAATAATATGCTTTTTTTTGATGGAATGTAGGAAATTGATTGAAGGTGTTTTTTGGTGAATAGGGAGTTTAGCGTGTAAGAATTTATGAAATGTAGGATGTTTTATGAAATGTAGGATGTTTTATGAAATGTAGGATGTTTTGCTGTAAGAATTTATGAATTGTAGGGAGTTTAGGTCTTTTTTGGGAGCTTATATATTGGTCGCATTTTCCCCATGAAATGAAATGGAATGGGGAATCCCCATGCGACCAATCTATAAGCTCATACACTACTTTTGCTTCACTTTCGATTTACACAGAAAATTAGGTCAGGCAAGGTAATATACGCCCACTTCCAGCTTTGATTTTTAATGAAAATATTTGATAGTGCAGTAACAATCACCAGTATGAAGTATTCAATCTTCAGTCATGCACTTCTTTTGAACTTTTTGGGGTGATACTGAACAAACAAGTTTGGTCAAAATCCTGCAAGAATAGGACCTGAAGAGTGTTGAAGCAAAATATTGAATGCGTTTTCAAGAACAAGGTCAATAACTCATAATACAATAGTTTTCGATTTTCAATAGGGTTCATCCATCCGTCGAGAAGTGTGCCTTCTTGAGTGTTTAAAAATTGAACGTGTTTCAAGGAACAAGGGCAGTAGTAATAGTACACTTCTCTCCACACTACCGTAAATCTCTAAATACTTTCACTAAAGTATACGATCGAAGATAACTGGTGGTCTTTTTACACGTAACACCAGTTTAACAACAAGAGGGAATTCGTTAAAAACAGAAGCAGATTTGACACCTGCGGCGCACTATTCGAGCAATTTATGGTCGAATGACAGGAAGACCATTCGTTCGTTTTGGGAACAATCTCCACTCAGCCTCTGTGGTGGGCACCCACTGGATGATTGGAAAATTCAGTAACCTACGGTCCGACCCCTTTTGAATAAATCCTACGTATGCCACTGCCCCTGCCCCAAAAGCCATCTGCGCCCCTGGATTATACATATAGTAATACCGGAATTAACAAACATGAAATTTGTAATAGTGACGATGAAAATGAGCCAAATGTAGAGGAGAAAACTGATCTCCTACGCTTGGAAACACTAAAGAAAAACAATCTTCTCTTTTAGGTGAGTTCAAAAATCAGACTTAATTGAAATTAATGAATAGTAAATCTACCTTGATTGCTTCATGGATGAAAATGCAAAAATTTAATTCAAATTATAAAGAAAAATATCACAGTTCATGAATACTAAATAAAAAATTCAGAGCAGGATAAAATTGGAACACACGGATTGAAATAAAATGCCTTTTCTTGTGTCACCGATGTTTATAAAGGCCGTAATTTGATTGATTTGCACACTAGCAAATACAGACAACCATAGCCTTGGACAGAAAGTCTGTAAACAATATAGCTTATTACGTCTTTCTGTTGAGGACTGTGATTGTCTGTATCCAATCAAATGGCTGCATTCCATGATACAAGAAAGGCTATTATTGGAGTCATGATTAAATACTAAGTTCGTAATAACTTGATTGATGATGATGACCTGGAATCAGTAAAGCCTAGCTGTTATCTATACACATGTGTAACAATCTCTGGACTATCAAAGGATTGAATTGCTCTTCTTCTTTCCTCAATTCGAGGTACTTTAGACCAATCCATACTTGTATATAACATTAGAGATTTCTTCAGTCTTCTATCATTTACAGCTTCATCTAGTGAATCAAACACTACCCTGAAAATATTGATATTAAATGTGTTGTTAACAGAATAAATTTCGGGAGGAGAGGGATAACCCCAATTATTCCACAACAGTATTGTTCTCGATGTCATAACAAAGGTTCATAAAGATAGCTTGCCAGGCAAGGTAACATACACAAACTGGCAGCTATCAGAAATGCTATACAACAAATTTTCTTATATTCAAGGTCTTCAAAATATGATTTGTAGGCCTAGTTCAAAACACTAAATGTTTGACGTTACTAATCACAAAATATGCTTTAAAACATAAGGACTTCGCGATTAATGACAACGTAAACGCTTAGTTTTAGTGGAATTGAAAGAACCACAGACGTATGATTGGAAATTGGATTGATGCAAAATAATACTATC
>NW_008708821.1:0-4217 GCF_000327385.1 Lottia gigantea | reverse complement strand
CATAAAGCATTAGTTAGAGGTGCTGAGTAATGACCACATAATTATCAAGGGGGAGGGGGAGGAGTAGAGGGGGCTATAGCACCAGATATTTAATTCAAAAACTCCAGTAGTTTGAAATTTGAAATGGGTGGGGTTGGGGTGGGCTCGGAACCCCTAGACCATATATATATATACAATATTCACTACTATACTATATTCACTCTTGTATAACCAAAGAAAGAAGTGGGGGTGTCCAAGTTTAGATTTGTCATTGATCCCATTGGAAAGTTTGCAATATGATATTCAAACCTTGGTAAAAATCCACCCCGGTAACCCCCCGATACTTACAAACCCTGGCAACCCTGGTAAAACCCAAACCCCGGTAACCTTCCACTGGGGTCCATGAACAGTATAAATAGAACCCCACAAGGTGAGTCTAATCAGTCTGAAGAGTTCAAACACAAACGAAACTAGTCACTGATAATCAGGAATAACTGGTCCAGCCAATCTTTATCATTATTATTATTACATTTACTCTCAATTTTGTCATACTTTGGATGATATTTTTGATTAATGGGATTTTCTTCATTGTAAAGATTTTTTATTAAATTCTCTTGTTGTGAGTTTGAAATAAAATATTTATCACTTCAATTATAAAATAACAAGGTAGGATAAATATCGGAAGAGAAGCGACAATTTTAAACCATGACTCAAAATATAAATAAATATCATACGGTATATCAGTGTACATTGCTTCCTTCAGATAACTTTCAACATATTCAAATTTCATGATTCAAAATATAACTAACTATCTTATATATACGGAGGTTTGTTACAACCATTGTATCAGTGTACATTGCTTCAGATAACTTTCAACATATTCAAATTTCATGATTCAAAAATAAATAATGTCGTTCACGAACCACCGTATCAGTGTACATTGCTTCCTTCCTTCCTTTTCAACATATTCAAATTTCATAACTCAAAATATAACTAACTATTTTATATATACGGAGGTTTGTTACAACCATTGTATCAGTGTACATTGCTTCAGATAACTTTCAACATATTCAAATTTCCTTTAAAAATTTCTTTATATCCCTGTAAACCCTAACTAGAGATTTCTAGTTGTATCTAGTTACTGTGTGTCCCATCATTTCATCCGTACGTTAAATATTTCATTTCATTGTCAGTATTTTAACAGAAACTGGTCTTCTTGACACAAAAAATCAGATGATCAATTCTGTTGTAAGCATTGTGTTTAAAATTTAGAATTTTAGTGAGATTTCTTTGAAAAATGGGGCCCAGAGACATACATATATACTTCAGTTGTCTGAAGATCGCACAACGTGAAACTCTGAGTAACAATGTGATTTAAGATCTGTTTTAATATTTCTATACCCCAATCATACTTGAATAGTGTCTAATTTTACAGGTCAATAATTGTGGTTGATTTATAAACTATATATCAAGTTATATTTTATTAGGTGATATTTTTAATGACACCCCAATTATAGACCTCTTGTGTCACTTGCTATGTTTGACTGTTACGCTTGCTTGCCTTATTTCACCTGGTTACAATATATTCTGTATTTTGCACCTGTGTTGTGTGACCCTACTAGACACACTTTCTTGTGTGATATTTTGAGCTGACATCTTAATTACAGTGCACTAGGGTCACGTGTCTCTAGCGTGGCTTCTCCAGGTTGCAACCACATCACCCACAAATTTCTTACTACAAAGCCGATTAGGCAAAAATTTCATTTTTGAAACTTTTTTCAATTATAATTTTAAATCAACTCAGACAGTGATTGCCTTATTTTAACTGGGATTGCTCTAAGCTAAAACTGTTTGAATCTCCAAACTATTGTCATTTATAATGAAAATAATTTTTATATCAAAATTTGACAGGTTATTATTTTCTCATGAAAATTAATATTCATCTTAGATTCTTAAACTTATGTCTTTCTAGCAACATCAACACCTGATTCTCCTGGCCAATAAATTCTGAATCCTGGGTCAGTGCTTTTGAAGGTCATGCCTTTCTCTCACTCTTCACATCTAACCCCTAGGCCCTCATGTTCTTGCCCATGCCTGGCCATACTCATATCTTGGCGATTAGGTTTGGGTAAAATCCTCTGATGCTATGGCTAGTACTTCTGAGAGTGATGGCCCTATCAGTAGCGTATTTAGGGGCCAGGCCTGTGATAGGTCTTATTTGAAGTGAATATTAAGCCCTCTATATGCTCAAAATTCATCCCAGGCCATCTTAAATCTACTGGCAGCTACCAGATCCCTGACCTCAAGGGGGTTTGGTCTCACCTACGAGAGACACCTCTGATTCCCCCCTCCCCCCCAGACATTATCTAGATACTCCTCTCACCAACACTAAATAATTTTGTGGTGAAAGATAATAATTTCGTGATAATTTGTCAGGCTATTATTTTGTCAGGAAAAACTTCAATTCATCATGTCCATCTTGGAGACAAAAGAAAACCAAGATGATAAATTAGATACACAGTATTACTTTACTTCCTTTCACTCATATTACATCTGGCACTGGAGGGTTAATGAGGTGGAAATTACAAACAATAAAGGGTTTAAGGTGTCTCGTGTCCTAGAAAGAAGGGAGATAATCGTTGGTTTCGAGATAACAACTTTAAAAACTTAAAACAGTAAAACAGCTTGTCCGAGGGCTGGGACGGGCTGGGACGGGACGGGCTGGGACGGGCTGGGCTGGGCTGGGCTGGGCTGGGCTGGGCTGGGCTGGGCTGGGCTGGGCTGGGCTGGGAGATTTTATTCTGAAGTTGTCTAGAGACAGTTCTCTCAGAAAAATCCAAATTCATTACTATGCAAGACCTTTTCATAGCTCATGGTCCAAACTGTAGTCTAATGGTCCATATTACAGGTTGAGATTAAACAGGTTAGAGTCCATGTCATAGATAAGATAGGAGAGAGTTGAAAGTTGAAAGGAGGTAAGATGAGGTGTTTATCTTATCATAGACAATACTTGATTACAGGTAAAATATTACAGGTAGCATGTTGGGCAAGATTATCCAAAAAAATTGGATGATACAATATGGCATAGTATGAATATTGATATACCTTTATCGTGCCAAAAAATGAGCAGGTACTTCTCAAACTCTTCAAGGTTGAAACTCTACACCTTCAGATTGAATTGAGCTGACATGTAACTCAGTGAGTCCAGTCATCATCCTGGAACATTCAAGATGACAAAAGAGACATGAAATGAGTCTAATAGTCATCCTAGAGTATCCATACTGGAAATAAATGACAGAGCCAGTGTCTGCTGAAAAGTGAAATAGTGACCACTTTCTGACCAGTGTTCTGAACTTGTCATTAAAAATAATTTTATAGATAAAAAGGACAAAAATAAGTGATCAATCATTCAGAATCAATAAATCAATCAATTTGTATTGAACTAATAGGTGTTGTCAGCTTATTATATAATACTAATCAATATTTGAACAATCAAAGACCTCCCTCCCCCCCTCCAGGGTAAATCTGTATTAGTCCGAAGAATTGGACCTGGTTGTAGTTAGACAAATCTGATGACGAAATCCTGATTGAGATTTAAGGCTGTTAAAAAAGATTATTTTGAAAAAGAACCCCCAGGGGGCAAATCTATCTGTCACAATTTGTTGGCCTGAACAAGACTATAAAAGGAGATGAAGGTGTGTTCGAGGAAGGGGGAGGGGGGCTCAATTTTCTAGAATACAAGGTGCTCCTCTGTAACTTTGTTTGTCAGATCAACACCTCCAATAGTCCATTGTTCATGTGGGTATATTCACTTCTCGCCACTTCTGTACATATGGCTTTACAATACAATCAGGGCATGCCAGAAACAGTATATCTATATATCTTGTGTTTCTTTACCTATTTTTATATGTCTTATAAACAAAGCATGCTAACTGTTCCAAAACACCTGATTTTACTCTTAGACTTGGTTTGTCAACCAAATTACTTCAATCGTGAGTGTAAGGTATAAATAAAAAAAAAAACCTTCTAGTAACAATCCGAATTAAAAAACAATAACCCTACATCCAAAATTTCCTCTCCATTTTAATTGAATACTCTCTCTGTAGTTCATAGGATGTTGGAAACAGAAACAGAAAACAATGAACTTCAGTCATATCAATATTGGCCTACATACATCATTTAATTAGTAAGTAATATTACTTTATAATTTAATTAATTTATAAATATCACATTGATAT
>NW_008708820.1:2215-4220 GCF_000327385.1 Lottia gigantea | reverse complement strand
AATTACATATATATATGCCAGTTATTCATACTGAGTAATTCCACAAAATTTTTTAATATCAATATCAATAACCCAAATACAACAAACAATTAAATCACACAGCTCTAATCAAGGGCAAAAAACAACTTTTTACACGTGTTTACAAAGTCAAGGGAAATAACTAAAAAACCATTCATCGAAAATGCTTCAAGTTAGAACTTGTCCGAGATCTTATCAATTTCAATGATCACACCAAGTTTCATCAGAATCTGTTGAAAACTGTAGCTTCAATCCTGCTCACGAACTATTTTTAACAAATTTCGACGCGTTTTAACAAATTATTAAATCACACAGCTCTAATCAAGGGCAAAAAACAACTTTTGACACGTGTTAACAAAGTCAAGGGCAATAACTCAAAAAAAGTTCATCAAAAATATCTCAAGTAAGAACTTGTCCGAGATCTTATCAATTCCAATGATCACCAAGTTTCATCAAAATCGGTTGAAAACTGTAGCGTCTATTGTGCTCACAAACAAATTTTGACACGTTTTTCATAGGTCAAGGGCAATAACTCAAAAACCGTTCATCGAAAATGCGCCAAGTTAGAACTTGTCCGAGATCTTATCAATTCCATTGATCACACCAATTTTCATCAAAATCGGTTGAAAACTGTAGCTTCTATTGTGCTCACAAACAAATTTTGAAGCGTTTTACAAAGTCAAGGTCAATAACTCCGAAAGCGTTCATTGAAAATGCCTTAAGTTAGAACTTGTCCGAGATCTTATCAATTCAAATGATCATAACAAGTTTGATCAAATTTGGTTGAAAACTGTAGCTTCTATAGAGCTCACAAACAAATTTTGACGCGTTTTTACAAAGTCAAGGGCAGTAACTCAAAAACCATTCATCGAAAATGCGTCAAGTTAGCATTTGTCCGAGATCTTATCAATTCCAATGATCACACCGAGTTTGATCAGAATCGGTTGAGAACTGTAGCTTCAATCCTGCTCACGAACTATTTTTAACAAATTTCGAAGCGTTTTAACAAAGTCAAGGGCAATAACTCAAAAACCATTCATCGCAAATGCCTCAAGTTAGAACTTGTCCAATATCTTATCAATTCTAATGATTATGCCAAGTTTCATCAGAATCGGATGAAAACTGTAGCTTCAATCCTGCTCACAAACTATTTTCAACAAATTTCGACGCGTTTTAACAAAGTCAAGGGCAATAACTCAAAAACCGTTCATCGAAAATGCGTCAAGTTAGAAGTTGTCCGAGATCTTATCAATTCCAATGATATTCATGTGGGCGTATAAAAAAGGATAACTTCTTTTATTGACATTAATGAAATCATTTAATAATAATATTGATTAATACATTATTGGACATTGGGAGATAGCACTTAATAAAATTATTTTAAAATAATAAAAAATCACCAATTAGTTTATTTTATATGGCATGATATACATTAGAGTGTAAAAGTGTACTACAAAAGTAATAAATGATGAGCATCTCCACATAGTCTATATACAATATATGATTCGGTTTGACATAGGAAAAAGTTTCACAATAAATGGAATGGTTCCGTTATATATAGAATTATAAAAAAATAGATTTTAAATCATTTGGTTCTTCTAATATACTACTTTATATGAGCTTATCTCAGTAAAATATAAATATAAACAATTGGCTATATATCATATATTCACTTGCTTGCTTGTATTTGATACATTTATCCACTAACAACAGATTTCCACAGACTACACTCTATTAACTATGAATGTTGAAAAATGTAACAGAACATAATTAAACAATCCTATAAATAACACAACAAATTTGCATAAACCCAACTTCTTGGTTTGGAACCTAGACCAAGGTGCTATCTGATGTTTCAGGAAGAATAAAATCTTTGCTGCAATAACAAGCCACATTTTCATATTGCAAGTGAGCTACATATCACTGCAAGTCTTAATATTAATTTCAATTTTATCCCCAGTTTCACAGTAAGACACTTGTAAATGTT
>NW_008708820.1:0-1633 GCF_000327385.1 Lottia gigantea | reverse complement strand
AGTCCGATCAGTTCTACATCAGCTAATAAGAAGAAGTAGTAGTCTAAGTGACAAGATTTGTTATTCACAAAATACGGTTCTTTCTTTGAACATGGCAAACGGCAGTTAATATCGCCATGATCGTTACCATCAACAAACCATATACTGTATGAATTTAACCCACTGATTAGTCCAGTTCCAATGAAACTTCCAATTCCACACATAAAATAAAACAAACCCATGATTATACTCTTCATAGATTTTGGTGCCATAGACACATGAGTTCAAGTCAGTATACATAATTAATACATGTAAAAGGTTAGATTCATTTGAGCTTTGAAATTAAGACCTATGATTACAATTTAAAGATCAAGAACTCAATTTAGACAGTTTTTTATTATCATGCAAGTAACAACTATATCTTAAACATTTTACATCAGAATTGAAGTAAAACTGTATTTGCTGGTCATGTCTGATCAGAGTCAGATCAATCTGTTTAGTAATTGTTTTGGACAATATTTAATCAAATCAGATTCAGTAGAATTTTCATGCCTCCATGATTAATTCTGGATACTTATGGTAACTGTTCCATTTGTGATTTTTGCTAACAAAAAAATCTGTTACCTGCTACACTAGTAAAGACTTCACTCAATCCAACCAGAGCATGAATTGCATCCAAGCCCGCAATATCTTTGACTGTGTTTCCTGTTTTTCTCACTCCCCGAATTGGCCTGCTTTATCAATTTTTCTTTATCTTTTTTGTTTATTAAAGTACAATGAAAATCCATCACGCGGTTCTATTTACACCAGGTTGGGAATATTTAATAAACTTCCGACGTCAACTGTGGAAGCCTAGGCCAATGGCGTCTATACTGTTTGGATTCTGAGGGAGAGGTTGAAAATATTTCACTCTTCAGAGTAGGGAAAATTTGACATCGTAACGATCAATTCAAGATGCGTAGCCAGAAACGAGCGAAATTTAACTTCACACTGCACATTTTCAAAAATGTGTTAATACAAATGTATTTTAAAAATAATTAAGAAGCTTTTTCATTTCACTTTTTAAAATGTTTAACATGCCTTGATGTCAATTTTTGATATACAAGAAGGATATGAAAATAACGTGAATGCAAGGCCCGTCGATTTCAGTAATCAATTCTTCAATTATAATAATAATAATAATTAATAATAATAATTTATTGCATTTATAATGCCCCAACTATCCTGCTAGAATAGCAGCTCAGTGGTGCAGATACAGTCATATAATCATCTAAAATGCATCATTGAACATAATAATAACAATCAATAATTAAATAAAATAGATCAATAAAAATGTACAAATAGACTTAACATATAAGCGTTTAGAACGCAAATTATAATGCGAATATATGAATAAAAAGCCAAAATGCATATTTAATATCATGTTCGATTAGCGAACAGTTAGTTAGTTAGTGTATTGTCATTATCCTACCGTTGCTTACACAATCATATATTCTTGTCATTAATTTTGACAGGCAGGGAGTTTACCTCTCGACCAATTAGATTCTTCCAAACAAAATATTATGGAAAATGTTTTTATAACAAGACGCACAATTTTATTACAAAATACTTTAATAACTTTATGAGAGACAAACATTTGTCCATGTAAATAGAA
>NW_008708819.1:0-4223 GCF_000327385.1 Lottia gigantea | reverse complement strand
GTTATTATATGTATATTATATTGTTAAGCAATAATAAAAAAAGTCATTATAGTTCTACTATACATTGTGTATATATATATATGCATAATGACCAGCTCGTCTTACTAAGATTATCGATAATAAGTAAATGGGGGATTTTAGACAATTTTACCTCGAAATTCTTAATCGATGCATGGTTTTAAAAGGAACTTCCCGCGAAAATGAGAATTGCAATAAAAATATTTTTTAATAGTACAGCATTTCTTATATTTCGGAATTTAACGATATATATAGACATTAGTTGTATGGACCATTCCATTCATTCTCTTCACAATGGTACACCCATGCAATGCACTTGCATGAGCTATCAGGCTAGTTTTTATAGTTTCTCCGATTTTAACTATATTATTATATTTTGTATATAATATTATACTTGTATTCTATAAGGATCGTGTACCTCATTACTGATTTTAATTTCGCCTTTTCTAGTAGTTTGATAAATGCAATTTGAACAATCTGGAGAAATAGTTTGTGGCTTTACACCAATAACGTACACAGAACACTACCTTTAAAATAATACTTTCTTGTAATAATCCTGACCTACAGTAAACATTTCATTTCGGATTAGGATATCAAGTAATATGAAAGCCTTCAGCTTCCTGTTATTAATATTATGGATATCATCTACCTGTGCCACAATGTAATCTATTTTTTAAATTTAATTGAATTTTACAGAATTATCGTGCTGGATCATTGTTTCAGCTGTTCGCGCAACCCTCTCTAATATTGAGAAGGTTGTCCCTTATTTGAGAACAAACCAGTATTTTGAATTTTAAACTTGTATTTTTGGTGATGCTTTGAACCTACAATCTATCCGTGTGTTCTATTTTCCAGTATATGGATTTCTTCTGTGATATTGTTTTTAATATATACTTTTAATTTTTAATTCATAATACCGTGTCTAATTGCAACATAACCCGTTTTTGGTCCGGATGATTCTGAATACATTTTGTTTCATCACCTATGGTTGAAAAGCGTCCATTACATTGGATGTTCATTGTACTTTCCAGAGCAGGTTCCCACGACTAGAATGGATCAAGGATACATTTGTAAATACACAGTAACAGTATACGTAACCTTAATCGTGGTGATAGCCTTGATAATTGAACATATTCTCGTATCATTTCAGTGATCATGCTTGTTATGTTCAAAGATCCAACAGTGTTGCCTACCATACAAGATGTGGAAGCTGGAGGCGATTTTTCAGATGCAAAAAACACAGGTATTACTTTTACCTAGAGAATTAAATTGGTTTTTGCGAATATTGTTAGCTTCGTTGATATAAAAGCTCTTTAATGGTTCTTTTATCTCTGATGTCATGGGAGTGCTTCCAATGATATTATTAGAAAATAAAATTAACGCATACTTGCCGCTTTCGTTTTGCTTCGAGGAGTGTACTATTTTAATTGTATATGAAACAGCTATGAGTTACCTTATTTCCAACTATTAATATTTATATATTCGACTATTTGACGGCTAATACTTTTATGACTTGAAAGAAAGTGTGCTCTTATGATTAGGGCAAAAGTACCAGTTTGTCTCGAAGCTCCATTATTAACTCGTTATTAGCTAATTTGGGAGAGATTACGTCACGTATAAAAATGGGAGTCGATTTAGCATCTCTTAGCAGATTTGAGTCCATTTGGATCCTCTTAGCCCTCTTGCGTCTGCATACAGTTTTTAAGATCAAGAGTACATGGATCAAATAGACATTAGATACCAATATAAAATATTTTGCCACATTGACTCTAAATAAATACGAATTATACCCGTGGAATTACACCTTAATTTTCATTGAAATTTTGTTTCAAGTTGTGGACTGTCACAAAGATTAATGCCATTAGATACCATTTTCCAAAAAGTTGGCTTGATTTGACTAAACATAATGCCGGAACCATTGTGGTGTTTCGCGGTGGGTTGATTCTGGTCTCTGAATGGTAACAATAATGCAATTTCAATACCAATTTATCGCTCTGAAAAATAGATATATTTCCCCAATTGAAAAGTCCATTGTCTGCTGCTACTGTATCGCCGATATGTTGTTTAGATTTCGGGTTTCGTTTTATGGTGCGAATCGTTAGTACTTGGTATATTTATTAATATGTCATTGATTTATTAATTACAATATTTTATTATCTTCAGGACATACTATTACTCACAGAAACAGTGTTGTTCAGGATGGAAGTTCGATGCGAACCAGAAATGTAATAAAGGTATTTAATATTGTTTGTTGTATAATGGGGAAATGTATTTAATATTGTTTGTTGTATAATGGGGAAATGTATTTAATATTGTTTGTTGTATAATGGGGAATGTATTTAATATTGTTTGTTGTATTATGGGGAAGGTATGAAATGAAGGTATTTAATATTGTTTGTTGTATTATTGGTAAGGTATGAAATGAAGGTATTTAATATTGTTTGTTGTATTATTGGGAAAGGTATGAAATGAAGGTATTTAATATTGTTTGTTGTATTATGGGAAAGGTATGAAATGAAGGTATTTAATATTGTTTGTTGTATTATTGGGAAGGTATGAAATGAAGGTATTTAATATTGTTTGTTGTATTATTGGGAAGGTATGAAATGAAGGTATTTAATATTGTTTGTTGTATTATGGGGATGGTATGAAATGAAGGTATTTAATATTGTTTGTTGTATTATTGGGAAGGTATGAAATGAAGGTATTTAATATTGTTTGTTGTATTATTGGGAAGGTATGAAATGAATGTATTTAATAGTGTTTGTTGTATTATGGGGAAGGTATGAAAGGTGCGTTTCAAAGTTGACTACCAGGCATAGAGGTGTTAGAATACAATTCGTTTAATACAATGTGTGTAACAAACTGGTGGTGGGTTGATAGATGATAAGTAAACATCAACCTGCAGTGTACTGATACTACAGACTATTTTGTTCACTTGCAGTAATCCACATGATAGGCGTCTATAATAGCTGCCTCTCGCACGTTTAAGAGCACCGTTCGTCCTATCAAGAGCAGAAAGGCGAATGTTAATGTCCATTTCATTTCTGATAATGTTAAAGTATTTTCATTGCCTATACATGTATTTTGCTGTAAAGGTGGCTCCATAAGAAATTTGGCAACTTAAACAGATTAATACGGATATAGTACTCATTTCGCTTTTTACTTCAACTTCCAACTTTTACACTCTGGATTTGAAGCCTTATTTTATATAAAGGGTGTGAATTGCGAAAACTTTTCACGACGATCTGAAGTTAGAACCTGCAATACAAAGTGTTTATGATTCTTTGACAGCTAAATCCGTTTCTACCTGTTCTTCGCCATTAATTCCAAGGAAATATACTCGTAGATGTTATTCATAACATGGCATTTACAAATCATATACCGAAACTTTATATGTTGCCGGTCGCTATTTTTATTTTCAAAGACTTGATGAATATGTAAGAAATGGAGAAAATTTCTTACGTTTAGGGAAGTCTCTAGATTGCTAATTCAACCGCATACATCAAGTCCCACCTATAAATTTGTTTTACAACTTCATGTCCGTTAGTTAGTTAGTTAGTTGAAGACCCAAACAGAGTTGTACATATATGACGTGCCATATTGTAGACAAAATAGTATGCCGGTTTACCAATAGACGTTACTATATATTTACATGATTATAAGTTTGGTTCTTCCTCCCTATTATGTGTAATGGATTTTTCTACCCTTCTGGATATCTGGATTTCATTTTAAAATGCTTCATGTGTGATTAAATCCTGGTATTTAGTTCATGTACCGGACTTTGTGTAATTGTTGTGATCAGTTCCCTCCCTTGAACTATAAAACTTGATCAACCTTGTCATTATTCTTTATCTGCCATAATTGTTTTTGTGTACATCGAGCGACAAAGGCAGGCTTGACCCCAAACAGGACATTCTTTCTCTTCCCGACACCTGATACCACTTTTCATTATGAACTATTTCCTCATCTATGCTTGATAAATTTCTTCAAATGAAAAGTTCATTAGCTGCAAACATTCATACCATATCGAATCAGTCTTTATTTGATTTACAATACTCTACTTACAGTTATGGCTGATGATATATAGTTTTCACTGTTGATCTTATTTTAAATTACATATTCCAAGTAATTGTAAATTACACTCATAATCCCATTTAAATACGTCTGTGTTGATATATCAAAAGTCAAGAGTCTTGAGAGAG
>NW_008708818.1:1746-4294 GCF_000327385.1 Lottia gigantea | reverse complement strand
GACAGAAAAATAATGTGGGCGTGGCACATCCGGGTTGAATAACTAATTGTTACATTTAGGGCCCGGGGCATAAATCGCATCGGATACGTTTGTTCAAAAAGGGACTTTGCACACAATTCCCTCATCCTTTTGACCAGTTTGTGTTAACAGCTCGGTTGTTTCAGCTTTATAGCTCGAAAAAAGGAACGGGTTTTAAAATTTTGATATTTTTTTGACTTTTGTTGACCTATATCTTTTGACCTGTATGATGTAGAAGCTTGAAATTTGGTACACGACATAAAATTTTAAATATCAATTAACTTATATCAAATAAATGAAATGGGCGTGGCACATCAGGATTAAATTACTCATTATTGACATTTTTGGGCAGAGGCATAATTCGCTAAGAATACGTTTGTTAAAAAAGGAACTTTGAAAACAATTACTTCATGTTTTGAGGCACTTTGTCTTAGAAGGTCAGTTGTTTCAGCTTCATAGTTCTAAAAAAGGAACAAGTTTTGGAAATTCAAAATTTTCAATTTTTGACCTTGACCTTTGTTGACGTTGACCTTTGTAGGATTAAATGTCATAGGCATCTATTTATACTTTTATATTTCCTGTCCTATGTTAACTTCCGGTTTTATAGCCGTGTGTAATTTGCAATTTTGATGACTTATATCTCTTGATCTTGACCTTTTTAGACCTTCTCATTTACAAGATCAAAGGTCATTGACCTTGGCTATCTGCTGATACTTTCATATTGGTATCTACTTCCGGTATTGGAATCTTCTAAATAATGAAACTTTCTCAACTTTAGACTGTTCTTGCTTTTGACCTAATTATCGTCGAAGGTTGGTTTTTTCAGAGTCTTTTGCAAAGTCCCACTCTGTGCCACGTGTGGCTCTAGTTTTTCTTATTTCTATACTAAACAGAAATCATTTTCATATGTTATAGGTACTTAGATGTTTCTTCATTACATGAATACACTTTTAGTATTTTTGGAAAGAAAGACAATGTATAAATTTAACATGCAATGTTACTTTCTTTGTACTTTTTTCAACAAATTCTGCTCATTCATTTTTTACTAACTGCATTCCATGTATGTTGTTCATGTAAAAACTGGTAACATTCATGCTATATAGTCATATATATGTATTTCTTTAATACGCGATCAAGTTAATCGAGTAGAGAACTCTTCTGATTCGGGAGGTACAACGAACCCGGTACAACCGGAAACACATTGCAAAACATCAAGTTTCTCAACTCGTTGAATTTATCGAATATAAACAATCCTTCGGCAACCTCCGTGTGCGTAATCTGTTGGTAATCTATATCAATCGAACTTAGAAGTGCTTACTTTTACCTCTACGAGAGTTTAGCTACGATCGGAATAATAGTTTTTGCGAACTTTGAGTTTCCTTGTTCGTCGATCGGCAAGATTGACCTTTGACCTCGCAGTGTTCTTTGATCTATATTGTGTGACGTCATAGACTTGATTTGTCAATAAACTAACATTTAAATCCTAAAGAGGGATATGTATTATTTCATTTTCCTTAGTGTAACTTTTGTGTTATTTTGTATTTTACAGCTTTTTACAATAATGATCGTCGACTTTGAATAAAGTTCTGAATTTAAGAAGTTGCGGTCTTGTTATCTATCTGTTAAGCCATACCCTTTGGTGAGGACAGAATATAGCCATATATATGTATTTTAAAATTCATATGAGTATATATAAATCATAAATCATATGAAAGAAGCTTATTAATGATACTATTGGCCCTAACTTGAAAAATATGTTGAAATGTTATGTTACATTTGTTAAATCAATATAGCTTGTATTAGAATAGTGTTATTTTTAACTGGCTTTTTAATTAATGAATATGCTTGAAAAACAATGTTTTGTAATTTTAATACAGAATTATGTAGGCCTAGATTATAGTTAAGCCAAGTCGACAACCACTCTTTAGTCTTTTGTCTCTTTTTTATTAATCTTATTATCCCTTCTTTCAAATTTCGCCTATCATTTATCATTAAGATTTCTTATAAATACATATTTGATAAAAGACCGTCAAGTGATTTTCACATAGCCTATTATAATTATGGCATGGGATATTCGATTATCCCAGCGACTACCAGCTGGTCTGAGATACTAGACCAAAATGTGCAGCTGTAGACATTTTAGACACCCGTGCCGATGCTGTGCATCTATAGGACATCGGACAGGAATTATTGTGAGCTACAAGCAGGATGATGACCTGATGGACAGAAAATGTCCAAGGAAATAAAGAATTTGATTTGAAGCAATGTTGTTGAAATTGTTGAAGAAATTGTTCAAATAAACTTATGATTCCTATTGTTGTTATCATGACAAGGTAATCCCTTGCTTCAATACAATAAATTAATCTCCCCTCCCCCCTCAAATGTCATTGGTTTCAAACTAAAGATTGACATGTCCACAGCCAATCTCATTGGTTTACAGACTAAAGAAGTCAGGCTACATGCATAATACAGTGAGAACAGACGATGTTTAAAGCGTCACACACGTGGGTTTATATTAACTTGCTTTACA
>NW_008708818.1:0-1696 GCF_000327385.1 Lottia gigantea | reverse complement strand
GCTTACAGCTAGTTTTCTTCTGGCCGTTATTATGGCTTGCTTATGGTCTCTCCTCAAAAGTCTTACGATTTTACCTCTGGGTCTGAAAGTTACCCCAGGTTTACTTAGGCCGGGGGTATTAAATCTGCCAACTCTATGAGCTGCGTCTATAATGAGATCGAACTGTAGGTTGAGTTTATTTCGGAAAATATCCTGGGCTATCTCAACTTCCCCTTCACTTTCCGGCACTCCAAAAATACGAATATGAGATTTCCTGGAGTATTGCGCTAGCTCATTCATGTTGTCCTGTAGGTTGATTATTTTATTTTTTAATGTTTCAATTGTATTGTTCGTTTCATCCATTTGGGTACATTTTTCAGTATGTCTGACACTTCATTTTGAGAGATTGCACATTCTTCTATCCTGTTTGCAAGCGTCTCAAATCTTTCATCAGCATATCGTTTCAATTCAAAGTCTGTTTTTGTCATGGCGGCGCTTACCAATGTTTGAACCGCCTCTTGTATAATCAATATACGAATTTAAACAAATATTGATGATTATGAATATAGGTTTAGTTTATGCGGTTATGATTATTATGGGAAAAATTAGCAAGAAGAAAATCAAAAGTGTAAAACAGACATGTCTAAAAGATTATTTTAATGTTAAACATCGTTAATTCCATTTCTATTCTTTTACATGGATTGTTATTGTTATTATTAAATGTTATCTCAAAATATCAACTTGTCATTCTTACCTGGGTAAACCATACCTCTATTAAGCACCACCTCTTAGTAAGCAGCCACTTATGAGCATTCCCTTGACTGGCTGCTTAATACAATTTAGACTGTATACTCTTATGTTCTCCTTACATCCCCATCCTAGCCCATTCAACGCTGCCTTTCGAAAATTCCGGTCCAGCGACTACCAGCTGGTCTGAAGTACACCACTGGCCAGTTCTAGATCATTTAGACCAAATCCATGAGGGCCATCCCCATTCCAGCTCATTCCCAACCTTGGTTTCTAATACTCTTAGAAATAATTGTTTATTTTCCTACTGGGATACCAAGACACAAAGATACTTCGACTTACAATTACCAGTACCATCCGCTTCAATAGAAACTATCTTTAGTCGCAGTTACTGTCTCAGGCGACACTTTAAAATACAAGGATTTCAGGAGTCATCTATCATTATCATCTTGTCTCCATAGAAAACAGGTACCAATAAGCAGTACGACCTGGCATGGAGGAAGTGGTATATTTGGTGTTTATCCACAAACACAAAGAATTTTCATAAATTTATTTCAGAGAACTACAGTCGAAAGATATTTGATTTACAACAGCAGTGTAGAGTTGAAACTATGTTTGTAGATACCATTTTGGTGTTGATGTGTCAGTGGTTTTTCAGCCTTGTTTGAACCAGTTTTGAAGCTTTACATTTGCTGTTTATACATGTGAAAACCGAAGGCTTTACGGAAAATAATGTCTCCTCATTCAAGTGAAGTATGAATGATAGACGAGAGACATTATATAAGTAAAGCCAGAGACTGAGCATGTATAAATCAACCCGCCTCTATAATAGTTTATTACAAATTATTAATTCTTATCTTTATAATGTATATATTTTTCACTTTTCCCAACCCTGAAGTTATTTAGTACTTTCAAAACTGATTCATACTTCAGTGGGATGAGGGGACATTTTATATGACTAACATTGTAA
>NW_008708817.1:143556-145732 GCF_000327385.1 Lottia gigantea | reverse complement strand
AGCGTTTTAGTTTTGTCCATGAAAAACCGGATTTTTTGGCACTTTTCCGCAAAAAAAAAAAGTGCTCAGAATTCACTTTTATGCACATTGGGGGAGAGCTAGAGAAGCACCGAGTCCAAAAAACCGGGTAACATCGATTTCCGAGACCAAAAAAATTCGACCCAAAAATGGATTTTGGTACCACAGGTAGCTACCTGTTGAAATTTGACAATTTTGCCTTTTTTGAAAATCCAAACTTTGCAGCTTCACCACGGTCAAACCAGTTGAGATAGGATGATGATGAAATTTGGACAGGTACTAGTTTGAAATCTTAGCTTTGCAATGCCACAAACCGCGATTCCATATCTGCCTTACTTTGGAAGCACTGAGCGTTTTAGTTTTGTCCATGAAAAACCGGATTTTTTGGCACTTTTCCGCAAAAAAAAGTGCTCAGAATGCACTTTTATGCACATTGGGGGAGAGCTAGAGAAGCACCGAGTCCAAAAAACCGGGTAACATCGATTTCCGAGACCAAAAAAATTCGACCCAAAAATGGATTTTGGTACCACAGGGACCTGTTGAAATTTGCCAATTTTGCCTTTTTTGAAAATCCAAACTTTGCAGCTTCACCACGGTCAAACCAGTTGAGATAGGATGATGAAATTTGGACAGGTACTAGTTTGAAATCTTAGCTTTGCAATGCCACAAACCGCGATTCCATATCTGACTTACTTTGGAAGCACTGAGCGTTTTAGTTTTGTCCATGAAAAACCGGATTTTTTGGCACTTTTCCGCAAAAAAAAAAAGTGCTCAGAATTCACTTTTATGCACATTGGGGGAGAGCTAGAGAAGCACCGAGTCCAAAAAACCGGGTAACATCGATTTCCGAGACCAAAAAAATTCGACCCAAAAATGGATTTTGGTACCACAGGTAGCTACCTGTTGAAATTTGCCAATTTTGCCTTTTTTGAAAATCCAAATTTTGCAGCTTCACCACGGTCAAACCAGTTGAGATAGGAAGATGAAATTTGGACAGGTACTAGTTTGAAATCTTAGCTTTGCAATGCCACAAACCGCGATTCCATATCTGCCTTACTTTGGAAGCACTGAGCGTTTTAGTTTTGTCCATGAAAAACCGGATTTTTTGGCACTTTTCCGCAAAAAAAAAAAAGTGCTCAGAATTCACTTTTATGCACATTGGGGGAGAGCTAGAGAAGCACCGAGTCCAAAAAACCGGGTTACATCGATTTCCGAGACCAAAAAAATTCGACCCAAAAATGGATTTTGGTACCACAGGTAGCTACCTGTTGAAATTTGCCAATTTTGCCTTTTTTGAAAATTCAAATTTTGCAGCTTCACCACGGCCAAACCAGTTGAGATAGGAAGATGAAATTTAGACAGCAACTAGTTTGAAATCTTAGCTTTGCAATGCCACAAACCGCGATTCCATATCTGCCTTACTTTGGAAGCACTGAGCGTTTTAGTTTTGTCCATGAAAAACCGGATTTTTTGGCACTTNTCCGCAAAAAAAAAAAGTGCTCAGAATTCACTTTTATGCACATTGGGGGAGAGCTAGAGAAGCACCGAGTCCAAAAAACCGGGTTACATCGATTTCCGAGACCAAAAAAATTCGACCCAAAAATGGATTTTGGTACCACAGGTAGCTACCTGTTGAAATTTGCCAATTTTGCCTTTTTTGAAAATCCAAATTTTGCAGCTTCACCACGGTCAAACCAGTTGAGATAGGATGCTGAAATTTTGACAGGTACTAGTTTGAAATCTTAGCTTTGCAATGCCACAAACCGCGATTCCATATCTGCCTTACTTTGGAAGCACTGAGCGTTTTAGTTTTGTCCATGAAAAACCGGATTTTTTGGCACTTTTCCGCAAAAAAAAAAAGTGCTCAGAATTCACTTTTATGCACATTGG
This sequence comes from Lottia gigantea, assembly GCF_000327385.1. NCBI lineage: Eukaryota > Metazoa > Mollusca > Gastropoda > Lottiidae > Lottia > Lottia gigantea. The sequence goes on along the minus strand of NW_008708817.1, from coordinate 143,824 downwards.
GGGAGAGCTAGAGAAGCACCGAGTCCAAAAAACCGGGTTACATCGATTTCCGAGACCAAAAAAATTCGACCCAAAAATGGATTTTGGTACCACAGGTAGCTACCTGTTGAAATTTGTCAATTTTGCCTTTTTTGAAAATCCAAATTTTGCAGCTTCACCACGGTCAAACCAGATGAGATAGGATGCTGAAATTTTGACAGGTACTAGTTTGAAATCTTAGCTTTGCAATGCCACAAACCGCGATTCCATATCTGCCTTACTTTGGAAG
>NW_008708817.1:136581-137848 GCF_000327385.1 Lottia gigantea | reverse complement strand
CAGCTTCACCACGGTCAAAACAAGTTGAGATAGGATGATGAAATTATGACAGGTACTAGTTTGAAATATTAATCGATTCCATATCTGCCTTACTTTGGAAGCACTGAGCGTTTTAGTTTTGTCCATGAAAAACCGGATTTTTTGGCACTTTTCCGCAAAAAAAAAAGGGCTCAGAATTCACTTTTATGCACATTGGGGGAGAGCTAGAGAAGCACCGAGTCCAAAATACCGGGTAACATCGATTTCCGAGACCAAAAAAATTCGACCCAAAAATGGATTTTGGTACCACAGGTAGCTACCTGTTGAAATTTGCCAATTTTGCCTTTTTTGAAAATCCAAACTTTGCAGCTTCACCACGGTCAAACCAGTTGAGATAGGATGATGAAATTTGGACAGGTACTAGTTTGAAATTTTAGCTTTGCAATGCCACAAACTGCGATTCCATATCTGCCTTACTTTCGAAGCACTGGGCATTCAAAAACAAATACTTAGAAATACTTTAAAAGTATAGATATGTGTGTAGTTGGCTTACCTTCTGTAAAACTGTGACATTCAGTAAACATAATTTCTTTAAAACATACAGTCATCTATTCCATATGACCGCAAAAATGAAATGAAATGAAATAAAATATATTTTAATGGTAATACTGCACTCAAAGACAAATGCTTTTGGAAGAATTTCAAACGTATAGATAGATATGTGTAGTTGGCTTACCTTCTGCAAAACTGTGCATTCAGTTAACATTATTTCTTTAAAACATATAGTTTTAAACATCCATTCCATATCACCACAAACATGAAACAAAATGAAATATGTTTTTATAGTAATACTGCAATTAGCAACAGAAGTGTTTTTGCCATGACAGCGCCATCTATTTTTCGATTTATATCCTTAAATAGGGAACGGGACTGTACAGAGCCTGCATTATATGGGAATTCATCCGATCGACTAGAACGCTCTTTCTAAAGTCATTGACAGGGGAACATAGTTAAATTTTTAAAAAAACATAACATAATTGCCTATTGGTAAGTAGTTTTCATGACTTTTCTGACTTTTCTTTCAAAACCACGCAATTAAGCATTCACTACCAACCATATCAGTGTCAATTTAAAAAAAAAATCAATTGAAATTGAATCAAAAAGAACTCCTATCATTCTAATTAGGTGGGTTTCGGATAAAAAAAAATCCTCATCAGACAGCTGGAAATGAATTTAATTAACTTTGCAAAAGTTAGGTGAATAAATGACTTAAATATGATAAATGACT